>NC_142806.1:41144297-41166797 GCF_049724085.1 Artemia sp. Qi Xiang Cuo
CCATTTACGAATGCTTCATTCACCTACTTCAACTGTTTCTCGAGATATAAAAAAATTATTTCACTTTGATTGCTAATGGGCAGAGTAAAAATAAAAAACCTGAGAAATGAGCTCTCTTCCAAAACATAGTTTATTAGCAGGTTTTTTGTTTTTAATTTTTTGCTAATAAACTGTCATCTATTTGAAACAATTTTCTGGCTTGTTTATGTAGCTTAAGGGCTGGGCACACGTAGCTGATTTCGGGAACCGATTTCCAAATCAGCACCGATTTAAAAAGAAATCGGCGTCGATTTGAGCTTGAAGAATTTTCTAGTTTTCGGTGCTGATTTACAAAATCAGCGCGGATTTTCATCATTATCATCACAAAAAAAAAATAGGGATACAAATAAATACTCACCAGAGGTACCTGTGGTGAAACACCGCACTACTGAGCTCAGAACTAAGATGAGATCAATCAAACAACTATTAATAAACTCCAGTTGACTATTTGTTTCCATGGTTTTTTGTTTTGAAAACTTGGCGCAATAAATTTTTCTTTCAACAAATTTTTGTTTACCGCTATCGTTTGTCCACTGATGCTGAAATCGGTTCCCAAAATCAGCTACGTGTGCCTAGCCCTTTATTGTTATTAATTACGATTACTTGTCGAATCAGACACTGCAAATATTGTTTTCTATCGAACGCCATTTGGACAGCATAGTTAATTTTATACAAATATTTTAAAAATGGTTAAGAGGCTTAAGTGTAGCGGTCTAATGTCCCATTTCTCTATATGCCTATGTTGTTCTCATTATACTCAAAATTGTTGTTGAAAATGAAAAAAAAATCCGTTGGAATAAAAATTTGCAGCTTAATAGAACCTCTTAACCCTTAACTACCAGGGTTGAAAAAAATGTTACACCAACTACATGGACCCCAAGTTTTAAAAATTCTGGAAAAGTACTGTTTCAAACAGGTCTCAAATTGATTGCAATGTTGCTCACAACACGTTCTGATACATCAATTGGAAACACTAAAACGCAAAAATCATTCAATTATTCAAATTTGGGGCATAGGAATTTGGGACGTTCCATATATACATTTTTTGGCACCTACTACAGGTATGGTTGGATTTTCTGCCCTTGCTTAAGAGACAAATGATGCAACAATTTTTTCGGTCACTGGAACCTGAAGAAGATGCCTGTGGGACATTTAAACTGAAAATCCCGTAAAGCTTTCGATCAAATCACGCAGTGTTCGTGGGATCGTTTGGAGGGTTTCTTTGATCCTAAGTTGCGGTTGGATGAGGGATCGTCCCAGCTCTATCAGCATTTTCTGCGGATCAAGTCCTTTTCTCAGGGTATAGCAGCTCACAATGACTTTAGCATTAGCTCCAGCTACGTCCATGATCGCAAGCCACGCCACCATGGACTATCTTCTCGTGCAGGAGCTATTTGTGTAGGTAGAGCACTTTTGGTCTTGAGACTCCACTTTTCTTTCTGTTGCGATGTACATCATGAGGATTTCTTGTTCAATTGCGGCTGAAAAGTGGATCGATGATGCAAGACTTACTGCTTTTCTCGCTGACACCAGGCTCAGATGGTCTCTAAATCTGAAAATGGACGGTTTGTGGTCCTCTGTACGACTAGCATGGACAGAGGTTTTTTCTTTTTCATCGTGCCTACGATTTTTAAGGGTCTGAGTATTTCAATGAACTCTGCCCCACTACGATAGACTATCTTTTTGTGCGGGGGCTATTTGTGTAGGTAAAGCACTTTTGGTTTTGAGAATCCACTCTTATTTTTGTTGTGATGTACGTTATGATGTTTCTTCGTGGTCAATTGCGGCTCGAAAAGTGGATTAACGAAGCAAGAATGACTGCTTCGTCGTTTTGTTTTGGAACATACGTCACCAGGCTCAAATGGTCTCTAAATTCAAAAATGGACGGTTTGTGTTTCCTTTTATTAGTAGCAAGGACAGAGGATTTTTTCTTTTTGATCCTGCCTACGTAAGTCATTTTTAAGTCATTTCTGATGTTGCAATTTGGGTTCTTCAAGTGATTGACAAGGGTCATGACAGTTTGCGTCGGAGCTGAAGCATTGTGGATTTCAACCATAGGTGTTTCCTTTCCAGTGTAGATGAAGTCATTAAGTAGATATTATGTCTTTAGTCCACTACACATTGAATCTTGATTCCATACATTTTCGGTCCATTGCGAATATACACCTCGAATTTGCACCATCTTCTAAATACTACTAGCATTTCATCAATCGTCAAGTACTCACCTGGTCAATAATTCGCTAACCTTTTCGATGGGAGCTAGATCGTAGCGTGGACGTAACTTGTATGCCTATCATCGAATAGAAAACAGTTTTCCAGATACCGGAATCACTTCAGGCCCTTCGTAGCGCGGAAAATGTTCCATCAGCTGCAAAGAGACCTTCACAATTTTCACTGCATGACTTCAATACTCTAGAAGGATACAGAAGGCCTAAGAAGGCTCGCATCTCTGTGACGTCAACTAATTTCAAGTACCTTTACTTACCTACAATGCTAAAATCATCCTGCAGGCCGTTATCGTCAGTTATGGCAATGGTATGAAGGACGAGCTCCCCAAGGATCTTGGCTTTGATGAAAAGGTCAAGCCTATTCAGGGGGTTTTAAGTCTTTGTTCCCCTGCGTGACCTTTTTGACCTGGAAAGTAGTAACAAGATTATAGGTTCTCGTGCTGCTTTGAGGTGTCTTAGACTTATTCCACTTTGTTTGCCTGCATTTGCCAATGAAGAAGGACTTGCTGCCATTGTTCGTCTGCTGCTTTTCTTGAAGTCACTTAGCAAAAGGAAAATTTTAATCATCGTCGTCGGATTGTCTCTTGATTGCCTGTTCGTCCTCTTCTTCGCTTGCACTATCTATAGAACTGTCATCACTGACATCAACAATCTTGTCGACAAAGATAGGATCCTTCCCGTCACCCTTGCCGTTTACTAGGTCTTCATCTACGTATGTCTTTTAGAACGTTGAGGGTATTCTCCTTTGCAAAAAGTCTTCGGCCTCTTTATGGCATAACTCTATCTCGTTAGCTACTTCGTAGGAGACCAAAGCCTAGCTTTAAATTATCTTTTCCTGCTCAAAGCAAAATAAAATGGAATTACCCAAAGAAATAAACTAAAAACGGTCCATTAAAAACAAAAATCCTTTCCTTTCAAATATAGGACACTTAAATAATTTTAAACGAAAGTAATCGTTCGCTAAAAAGCTCGTAAAAATTAAAGTTGATTGTTCTGCCAAGCCACAAAAAAGTTACACAAGCTATAGAATTGAGTATGTCGAACCCCAGAGTCCTGTATCTACGCACCTGTAATAGATTTCAAAATGTTCTTCCGTCAAGGCTTAGAAATCAACTGGTCCGAAGAATATACGAAATATCAGCCTCCTATCAGTAAGAGATGGTAAGAGTAAGAGATCTCAACCCAGATGTAAGAGATGGACAAAAGACTGGGCGGTGAGGTCTGAGCCACCCTGCCAGTTGAGGATTAAGAAAGGTTCTAACAGAAATATTTATAATTTATTGTGAAATATGAATACAACAATAATTGACTATCTAAAAACAGATTGAATTTTAGTTTATTGAGACCTGAAGTACCATAAGCAAATAATAAATTGCAATAGGTTTCAAGAAGCACTTTTAAACTGAATTCCATGACTATAATCACCCATTGAACGCTAAAATTAACAAAAATTAATTGCAAAATGTTCATTGAACTCAGGCTTAAACTAAACAAGTATATTAAGTAATTGAACATAGTAAGTAATGATATATATGAATAATTAAATGTAATAAGGTGGGCTGCGAGGAGGCCCATGTAAAAACATGACTTAAATCAATAACAGCAACATAGGAAGATTTATATTTAGTTCGTGATGAGAACTTTGTAAGTACTAAGGAGAAGAGGTGACTTGAGTGCCTCTTTTGGCTAATGGGATTGATAAATTTACAAAACAGAAAACCCTAAAATTTTATTGTCAAAATAAGTTTGTGCTGGACATTCACAGTGCTTTGTCAGCTTAGCACTGACTTTGCTTTAAAAACTGAATACTACAGTCTATTATTATAATTTTGTTTTTCCAAGAGAAACTAGATAGCAAAAGAACTTGTTGAGGCAGAATCATAGACATATTAATCGATAAGAGACTAGAGGCAGTATGTATTGGAAAGCTCCTGGGGCCAGCAGATAAAAGAAGTATTTTATGCCTGCATCTCTATTACATGCCTACTATTTTATGCCTACCATCGATTTTATGCCTACCATCTGCCAAAGCTAGGCTCAAATGCTGTCCAAGTTCGTCAATGAGCAGGGTTTCAAGTCGTGTAGTGAAAAAATAAAGACTTTACGAGATCAAATATTCGGTACACTTCTGTTTTGATTCAAAGTTCTCCCTGTGGCCAAACTGTTTTTAAAGTACCAAAGATATTAAAATAAAAACATTTCTTGGTCACCTGCGTCATCTTCGGTCTATTCGCACCTGAAAACCGGAATTTTCAACCATTTTTCCGTTGTTTGTTAGAAAATTACAAAATTTTTATGTCATGCGTAAAATTTCGCCCTTTTTTTCGCACCAAACCATGAGAAAGAGTAGGTAGAAATTAATTCAGGAAACTTGATAACGCTCTTTGTTCCTAAAAATTCAAAGATATTGCAAATACATACAAGTCATCATTTAAGGAAGACATGTCTTAAAAAAACAGCTTAAGGAGTTCACCCTTATATAGTTTTTTTCTGTTTATCCAATATAAGCTAGCCTAATTGCTTACCATATATCGAAAGGAGGAACCAAACAGGGTGATTAAGTCAACCGGATGATGCCTCAAAAGCAAAAGTGGTTTTATGACATTTCATAGTTGTTATTTTTTTTCTTGGTTTGAGGAGCAAAATATTGATTCTGTATTTATCGTTTACATGATAACAATTAAGTAATAAAAGTAATATTTTCGGAATCACAAGAAAGTAAGACTATAATAACGTATGGGCAAGTTGAAATATACAAAAATAATAACTGATTTTCTAGAAACCTATTCTTGAAGGTAACTTAATTAACTAATAACTTTAAGTGTTTAACCTTGAATAAAATTAATAGAAAGCATTTTAATACACAAGTTATATTTTTATCTATTTAAAGATATATTCAATGAGCTCCATGGTGATGTTTTTTTTGCTCGCTTTCTACAGATTTATCACACACGTTCTTTGTTTTCAAACTTTACGTCATTAAGAGTTTAAACCTGAATAACGACATATGGAATTCTTTTTGCATTGAAAATGGAGTTCCTGGGCATTCCTAATTTTTAAAATATATGTAGGTGTGTAAACGACCACAATACTAATTTAAAGAATTAGATTTTATTTATACCGTCCCTGGTTGTTTCAACTTTCAAGAAGTCGTCAATTATTTATTAAAAAATTTAATGAGAGTGTTTCATTTTAGTAGCCTAGACGTAAATATTGACGAAGACCACACTGCCTTTCCATATCAAACAAACACAACTTAAAAACAATAGGGAAACTTTTTCAAGACAGTGCAATTTAAATCGGTGAATATTTCGGCCCTACGTCCAAGGGAATGTCCGTTTGAATGAATTCATCCTCTCTCATCATTTTATTTATCAGTCCTGGTTGAACTTCGTAGAAGTAAGGATGCTGGGGCTGTTTTAAAACTTTTTAAGAGCATTTTTAGTTTTAAACTTCGTATTTTAATGTAAGTTGTTTATATATATATATTTTCTTTGATGATTTGCTGAAGACGGCCCTTGGACATTAAGTTGCGTTTGTTTGAGCCTCTTAACCTGTTGAATCGACTGAACAATAAGGTAACTAAACACACCTTTACTGACACAAGATTCAATTAGCGCACTTGCTAAACTTTATCATCACAGTCTACCAACTTGATTTTGATTCAAAAATCAACGGTCTCTTCCGTCCACCCTTGAAGGCCGTCTTGGGGGCTTTTTTGCGTAATGGATACGTTTTATAGATGAAGGGTGATAGATTGTCGAAGATTGTGCTTCTTTTCCATTATTTTTATGGGTGGGCTCACCAGACTGAGTCAAGACCCAGGCCACAATGATCAATTGACTAAATTCTTGACCATCCATCTATAGCCAAGCAAAAAACATGGATTCCCGGGTAGGGGAGGAAGAGGTTATAAGAAAGGACTTATTAGCAGTCTTCAGTCCTAACTTAAAAAAAATTGAACTTTGACTTACTGAACTATAGTATCAAAAGTAAAATGTATCATTGACTTTTGACAAGCAAGTACAGAGATTTATGAAGCATTATTTTTGTTCTGAATTACCTTTCTTATCATTATTAATGAACAAATAAAAGAGGATAGACAAACAAATACAAAACCAAAACAACAAATAAAAATCACATAACTAAAAAATATATGTTTACTGAATGATAACCTCCTTTATTTTCATATATACATAATCATTCCAAAGAAAAATGTTCACAGACATAACAGTAGCAGCGGCAATTTAAACATTTTTACAAATAAAGGTAACTGATGGGATACTATGTTTCCGATTGAATTGAGATCTCTCGTTTTTATCTGGGGCTAATTTGGTGTAGCAAACATAAGATGTCGCACATTATAAAAGGACTTTTTATTAATATTGAAATTTTATCAACAAGAAACCCTCTTGGAATTTGAAATGCCTATTATAAAATTGTATATACAGTATCTCTTTTTATCAGATAGGCTAACAAAATATAGGCAGTTTTGCTTTAAGTTGAAACTCCTGTTAATGTCTCTAAATGGGAGTTAAAGGCTGATGAGGTAACAGACGTGAAATGTTTTTTTTAATTTACTTTACTTTTCATGTGACTTTGACACTGCTCCACCTCACCCGTAACCAATAACTTCAACTATAGCCCCATTTCATGTGGCACGATCATGTGCAGCAGCTTCATGTGTAGGTCTGTAGCCAGCCACTGTCCTAGAGCTTACGAAAGAGGCAAAAGCCTCAAAGTAGCTATGCGTCATTTTCACCATTGACCATCATTCTTTCTTCCTCCCCACCCCCAAGATAAACATTTTCAGTTTTCAAAGGGCTGTTATTCATAAGTAATTATTATATAGCTTTTTCAATGTCCAGGATCTGAGTAAATAGGTTCAGCATTCCAGCATGTATTAGCTGGTTAACGATGCAACCGTGAACAATATATTTTCATTCTTTTTGACGTTTGGTATAGTCAGGGCACCAGAAGTAAAAGATGTGACATATACTCCGACGGAAAAAGGTATCGAAGAAAATGGGCCTACCCCCTCCCCCTAAATCAACCTTGCTGGTTGGAAAAATAACAAGGGCACATTCGTACGAGGCGACAAACACCACGAAACTTAGGGTTTCACAACTTGTGTAGGGCTCCTCAGTGGACATTATTGTTCCAGTGAGTCTGATGCGCCTTTTTTCGCAGAAACCCGAGTATCAACGACTAAGGCAGCAGTATTCAAGATGCCCAGAGGCCAAGGAATGTCTTTTCAACCACAACAAGCTAACTTTTTTTATTTACTGTAACGCTAAATCTCAGACAAAAGGCTAGCGAAGCTCTACACAGATGTCATCGCAAACAAATAGTTTATTAACCAAAGTATTACGAATTAATTAAAACAGAAATCCGAATAAATGATGACGTGAAAAACCCATCAAATTACTAAAGCAGCCCACTACCCATCGTCCCTTCAAATCAACATCTCCTATGCAGAATAACTATTCCTTGTCAGAACTAAACTCCCCTTCACGACATTTTCCACAACAGAAGCACAAAATATCGCAGCCCCTAGCTGCACAGGGGCATTTTTGTCCAAAGTTTTTACACTTGTAGTACAGTGAAGCTTTCTGAATGGTAGATGGCCAGGCTGCAAGAGTCGATTTCTTGGGTAAAACTTTTCTAGCTTTTTACTCCCACCCAAAATCTAAGGGATAAAAGTAAATGAGACAGGGCAAAAGCGCCGGTAGCCTTACATACCATTGAAAAATACATCTTTTGACCTGGAGCTTGAACGAGCCATCTGTTGGAGGTAGGTTCTTCAGTGTTTTACGACGTGGAAACAAGTGAACTCGCATATTGTTTAAACAGTCAAAGTTTTCGTTTTTTCCGTGCGACGTGATCAAAATGTCCCGACTCAACTTCAAAATTTCATCCTCGAGTTCAATGGCCTCTTTTATGTCTTATGAAACCTGGTCAGTCACAGCCGAAATTTGGGTTAATCAGGGCATTGCTGCTTTCAGTATCGTTTTCTTGCTTTTTCAATAGAAGTAGCTCACTGTATCAGAGCTGGTGTAACAATGCAAAATTGCCCCAGGGTTCACTAAAGACGGAGGGAGTCCATTTGCCAGCTCAATGACAGAAATAGCTTCGTTCTTGAAGCAAACCCAGATGTTTGGTGTTGCACTGGTTTGTGCCTCAATTTTAGAAAAAGACTGAAGCAAGATGACGACGATATCGGTGTCATTAGCTTCGATAATCACGTCTTGACATCCAGTTTTAACATAGAACGCTGCGTGAAAGACAACACGAGGGTCTGCTCCTCGTGAGTGCAGCTCAAGTCAGTCGTAAAACTGCTGCTTCCATCAGCAATACTCTCTGGTTTAAGTTTCAAAACTTTGGTTCTATCAGGAAACCCTCCGTATAGGTAACAGGGAAAGGTGATGTTTTCCTATCAATCTAAGACCACACTTCAAACACGTACTCTATTAGTTTCGCTTTGTTTTTTGAATCCAGCTGGATCGAGTCCCAGCAGTCAAGAACCATATGTCAACGAACGGAAAAGGTTTTGCCGGGACGACTTCCCCGCTGGGACGACATGTTTCTTTATCAGGAATCACAATTCTAAATTTATACCCAGGGCTTTAATGTGGGGCCCAAAATTGCATCGTCTAGTAAGCCTGTAGGCTACAAACCAGAATCTGGCAATGAAATGATTTAAAAAAATAAGATTCTGTACCTTAGTACGCCTGGGTAGGCTTAGTAGCCATAAGAATTGGGATGAACTTAGTAACCACAAGAACAGCCCTCT
Source organism: Artemia sp. Qi Xiang Cuo (assembly GCF_049724085.1). Taxonomy (NCBI): domain Eukaryota; kingdom Metazoa; phylum Arthropoda; class Branchiopoda; order Anostraca; family Artemiidae; genus Artemia; species Artemia sp. Qi Xiang Cuo. The sequence goes on from NC_142806.1 coordinate 41,153,358, forward strand.
TCCTGTAGCCTAGGCTAGGCTACACCACACTGGCTATACAGACTTGCAAATACAAGTAAAAGGGAGTAACTTACAATGACTGTCACTTTATACAAAACCATTGGATTAAGAATCTGTCAAAAATTTCAGGTTTCCATACAAAGTGTTATTATAGCATGTTGATGTTGTTGTTCGGGGTTTTACGCGTTCGACCAATAGGTCGTATGCGTTCGTATCAATTGATTGTTCTGTGCCTTCTGTAATCACTAGCTTGCTTGGGTGTCACTTTGGTCAATATTCACTGAACGTGATCATGCATCACTTATCTTGCTATTGGTAGGGAATAATTCACCCGCAGGCTGCAGCAACTGTCTGCATTGAAAAACAGAAATCAAAATAATGCAACTGTGCTTTGTCATACAGCAATTAAAATACATGCAACACAATTATAATAGATAATATATTTTTATATTATAACCTATTGCATACCTCCATATATATAAATTTAATCAGATAAATTATGAAAAGATAAGGATAGAATAGATAAGGATAAAAAAAACAAATAAAATAGGAAAAGGATAACTCTAAAATAAAATAATATGGGAGGGGCATCATAGCCACCACAATTAAATCAAATATGGACCCATCTACCATTTATCTTACTTATTATAGGGGTTAATCCCCATCATCACCTGCCAACAAATATAAACAGGAACCAGAATGATACAAATACCATATCAAACAGCAAATACAAATTCTATACAAGTCAATTATAATAAATAGTACATTTAACCTGTTGCCTAGATAAAATTATAAACAAATTAAGCAACTCTAAAAAAAGGAAACATACAGGAAAAAAAAAATGAATTTAGGGAATGAACCAAACCAGTAGTCTTAACCAAATTACTTAATAAGCTTGTGCTTAGTCAATCCTGCCAAACCCAAGGGAAAACAGTAGAGAGATAACTAGTCAATTGTCTGAGAAGGGACCAACCTAGGTCTGGCCCTAGGTTGTATTGTAGCACCTTCTGGGCTAGGTACAGAGTCCTTTACTTTACGTTTCCTTTCTGATTTGCCAGGACTACTGGTAACTGCTGACATGGTGGGAAGGCTTGAACCTTCTATGTTTAGGTTTTCAACTGAGTTATTCAGGCTACGGACTGTTTCTTTGAAAGTATGTGGTGCTATTTGAAAACCAGCTTGCAAAGTCAAGTTAAAATCTGGGTTAGATCAGAGATCTGCTTTGCAACACCTTCAAACATGACCATGTACCTCATGTTGAGATCCTCAGCTGGAGGTTGATTAGGAGTCAGTGAAGGGAAAGAGTCTTTGTGTACTATGGGGATGTGTTCTGTATGTTTAGGAACTCCTTTCTTCAAGACCTCAGCAGCAGTCCTCATGGGGACATTATTGGTGTAAGAGTAACTCACAATTGCTTTCTTCTCTATGAATACTGGGCACTCCTTGGCATTAGCAGCATGGTTACCATTGCAGTTAGGGCACTTGAGAACCTGATTTTCTTTTACTGTTTTAGATTGGGGGCATTCATCAAGGGTTTGTTGTCCACTACAAAGTAGACATCTTCTGCCTCTGCGGCAATTTAAGGCCATGTGGCCAAGACCTTGGCAATTGAAACACTGAATTGCCCGAGGGATAAACTGCTTAACTGTATACCTTGCACCTCAAACAGAGATTTTCAGAGGGAACTGAACATTCTGATTGAAGGCGCAAAGCAAGGGGATAATTGATGGCTTGGATTTTTAAAGGCCAATGTCACTTGTTGTATTCTTTCATCAACTTGGACCTCCTTGACAAAATCATCCAGATGGGTGACCTCCTTAGATGGGACAAATACAATACGTTTTCTGTTTCTGATTAAAGCAGGGTTAGAGCTAGGACCAAGGACAAACTTTATCTTACATCCATTTACTGCTATATCTAAAATAGAAAGTATAGCAGAAGCTACTGAGTGGTTCAAAGCTATTATGATAATAGAGCCATCTGGTCCAAGTTTACAATTACCTACAATTACCAATCTGTATTATTTCTTCTGTTTCTTCTTTGCAACGCGAAACAAAAAAAAAAGAAAATTTGTAGTGACGCCTGGGATGTTTGCAGTTTCAACTCATAGCACATCGATAGATGTCAATTTCCAGAAACCTTTCGGTTAAATTTAGGTATCTCTGGTTTGCCGACTCATACGAAAGTGCCCCTTACATATTCAGCTTTGGCGTTTTTCAGTCTACCTTTGACGTAATTTTCATAAAACCTTTTTCCGTCGTACCCCCGACTAGAAATAAGCAACATAGCCTGGCTTGGCGCCCTGACTAATGTCTAATTAGGTTAAAGCCCAGGCAGATAGTCTCTATGAGAGGCAATGCTGGCATACAAAAACTAACTGAGATATCTTACAACTCATACCAGCACTAAGCCCCCTTAACTTTAATTTTCAAGGAAAGGGGATGAAGATATGGGAAAAATTTAAATTTCAGATTAAATTTGCTTATATTTATTGGCAACTGCGCTATCTACTATATTGAAAAAAATCCATAAATTACAAAATAATCTAATTGTTAGATTATTTACCATTTGATTATTTATCGTTGATTACCATTATATTATTTATTGGAAATTTTTTACCCCTAAAATTTCTCCGCACGGAGGGGAAAATGCCCACTCTGTCCCCCCAAAAACTGCCTCTGATCTAGGATTCTCGTTCGAAGAGAGGATTACAAAACAAACTTAAAAAAATGGGTACTAGCGTGTTACAGAGACCACACTGTTGTTTTTTATTTGAGTAAAACTGGTATCTCTGTCTGCATTCGGAGATAATCTGCAGTTGATAATAAAATATACTACTGTGCAGGTAAATTTTAATTAAACTTTAATCTATAGAAGTGATTAGGTTTGGTATTTAATATAGTGTGTTCTGGGCGCCCTGCTTTCATAATTCTTTGTTGTACTTTCGATAATTTTGCTACTAAAATATTATATTTTCATCATATTTTGGTACATTTCATTAGGATTAACCTAACTTCACTTCTTAGAAGTTATCGCTATAACACGTAAGTATCAAACAACGCATCAATAATGTGTTCATATGCACTTATTTGGATTAAACATATTTTGTTATGTTTTTACGAGTCGGACAAAAATTTCAGGGTAGAGTTCAAACCCAGTATCCGCCCCTACCAGGATACGCTCTTCGGGATGGACTACTTTTTTGTAAACCCTGATTAGCCTTGTGATATTATTTTTGTTATTGTGTTGCTTTTAACATTACGACAAATAAAAAAAGGGACTGCACAAAATAAAAACCGTGTACAGTAAAGGGTAAATGACACACTCGCCTTTAGGAACGGTTTACTTCATCTAGACTAGAGCTTATCCCCTTAACACGACTAGGTTTTTTCAATGTCGTGTATTTAAGTGAAGACGCGGTATCAGCCCTCAGAACTTTTCTCTAACAAACAACAGTGTTAATCCTGGCTTAGACAAATAGGTTTTAGTTAAAGAAATATTTTCAGAATCAAGGTTTCTATCAAGGTTTCTAGCCTAGAGTGTTCCATCCTTGTACCGAATGCTATAGAAAATTTGGAACTAGACCATTCTAAAATTCTAAGCATAAAGCTTGGTTGCATCCAGATTGTGCTGCCAATGAAAAAAAAGTAATCGCCTGGAAAACCCTAATTTGTTATGCTTACAACGCCAATGGTAGAAAATGAGGAGATTAATATCAACAAGAATCAACCTCAATTGGTTCAAAGAATCAAATCCTCCACTTATATCCAATAAAGAAAATGTAGGCACAATCAACAATAGCTAGCTTCAAGTGGTTTTACCAATATGCATTGTATATTCCCATCCACTGCCGGGTGTTTTTAGTAATTAGAACGATAATTTACCTGGATTGATCGATTTAGTAAACATAATAACCAACCATTAATCCCAAATAACCCCAGGCATCTATTGTGTCCCTAAAGATGAATTGACGTGTCATGCAAAAGCTACCATCGTTTTTGAGCCCCGCTCCTTTGTCTAAAAAAGACGCAGTAATTTATTTATTTAAATATCCAAATAGAAGGTTTTCCAAAAAATAGGGTTCAATTCCACTTTCTAGGACCATAATGAGTAAAAGGTTGTAGGTATTGCAAGCATGGGCGGTTCTAACAGATAACAATCTGAACAAGATCCATAAAATACGGTTCCACCCATGTTTTTAGTCTGTTGGACTAAAAAAATGGGTGGAACCATATTTCATGGATCTTGTTCAGATTGTTATCTGTTAGAATCGCTCACGCTTGCAGTGCCAAAATAGGCTAAAATCACTATATCAGTACGGGTCGGAATGTAATATTTTATAGAACACCGGAGTTTTTCTTTTGGTGATCTCTGGAACTTGTTGAAAGTGATCAAGTTCCTCTTTTAATTGAATTACTTCATGAAATTTGAGTTGAAAGTTCGTTTTAAGATTTTCTCTGAAACTTCAGATTGGTTATAGACACAAACCATTTTTTTCCAACAGACTAAAAACATGGGTGGAACCGTATTTCATGGATCTTGTTCAGATTGTTATCTGTTAGAACCGCCCATGCCTACAGTACCAAGGTGTATTCAGAGCCATGAGAATGAATAAGCGAAACTAAATAGTTAAATTTGACAACGCTTTCCGTCTTTTAAAAATCAATCTTCTCAATCTGTAGATAATTTCGAAGACCACACTGCCTTTCCATGACGATAAATACAAGTTCAAATAGGGATAAAATCCTTTTAATCGACAGTGATAAATTTCACAAAAATACTAGAAATTACTAGTGAAAAAATATTACTACATACAAGAGTATTTGTACTCTCTCCTTCCTTATCTGTAAATGTCTAAAATTTACTGCATAAATGGCACTTTAATGAAAATGAATTACATTAGAAATATTTTTCTTGCGTACTTATTAGAACATTGAGAATAAAAAATGAAATTACAGTAAAATTAAATTTTGAAATGATGTTCTTTTTCAGCAGCTGATATCATTATATACTAAATATTTAGTTTAATCTTATTTTCTTCCTTAAACCATTCACGACAAATTTAGTTTTACTATAAAGAATAATTTAGGTAATGTCTCCTTCCTTAATTTTAAAAATGTAAAGCCTACCACGTCATTGGCGAACTATGTTACAAATATTCTCTGTTCCAGTTATTCTTTTCCAGGTATTGAAATGAAAATGAAAATTAAACTATTCAAATTTTATTTATTATAAAAAAAGGAATTTTACTTTTTAAATTTTATCCATTTAAATAGAATTAAACCTTAACCCTCCTTATAGCATATTAAATGTGTTCGATAGATTTTAGCAATTAGATGTTTTCCCTTGTTCTATAAAATATCATATTCAGATCCCTACTGATATAGTGATTTTAGCCTATTTTGGTACTGTAGGCATGGGCGGTTCTAACAGATAACAATCTGAACAAGATCCATGAAATACGGTTCCACCCATGTTTTTAGTCTGTTGGAAAAAAATGGTTTGTGTCTATAACCAATCTGAAGTTTCAGAGAAAATCTTAAAACGAACTTTCAACTCAAATTTCATGAAGTAATTCAATTAAAAGAGGAACTTGATCACTTTCAACAAGTTCCAGAGATCACCAAAAGAAAAACTCCGGTGTTCTATAAAATATTACATTCCGACCCGTACTGATATAGTGATTTTAGCCTATTTTGGCACTGCAAGCGTGAGCGATTCTAACAGATAACAGTCTGAACAAGATCCATGAAATATGGTTCCACCCATTTTTTTAGTCCAACAGACTAAAAACATGGGTGGAACCGTATTTTATGGATCTTGTTCAGATTGTTATCTGTTAGAACCGCCCATGCTTGCAGTGCCAAAATAGGCTAAAATCACTATATCAGTAGGGATCTGAATGTAATATTGTATAGAACAAGGGAAAATATCTAATTGCTACAAGCTATCGAACACATTAAATATGCCATAAGGAGGCTAAAGGTTTAATTGTATTTAAATGGATAAAAATGAAAAAGTAAATCTCCTTTTTTTTTACAATAAATAAAATTTGAATAGTGTAATTTTTATATTCATTTCAATACCTGGAAAAGAATAACTAGAACAGAGAATATTGGTAATATAGTTCGCCAATGGCGTGGTAGGCTTTACATGGAGACATTACTTAAATTCTTGTTTATAGTAAAACTAAATTTTTCGAGAAGGGTTTTGGGAAGAAAATAAGATTAAACTAAATATATGGTATATAATGATATCAGCTGCTGAAAAAGCACATTTCAAAATTTAATTTTACTGCAATTTCATTTTTTATTCTCAATGTTCTAATAACTACGTAGGAAAAATATTTGTTATGGAATTCATTTTCAGTAAAGTGCCATTTATGCAGTAGATTTTAGACACTTACAGATAGTGAAGGAGAGAGTACAAATACTCCTGTATGTAGTAATATTTTTTCATTTCAATCTTGATTTATATATTTAATTAAACCTTCATTCGTTTTAAGATTTGTTTATTCATTTATGTATGCTTCTCCTCCATCCCAATCTATTCAAAACCTCACTCTTTACCACTCTACCAGAAAGTTTTCCATTTCTCTTAAATATTTCCTTATGACATCGTCCCATCCCAACCGGGGACGATCTGTTTTTTGTTTGACTCTAGACGGTTGGATGACAAGGACAATCTTAGGTAATCTGACATTCTTCGCCTGCAGAACGTACCCTAGCCTTCTCAACCTTTCTCTCATTATGGTCCTAGAAAGTGGAATTGAACCCTATTTTTTGGAAAACCTTCTATTTGAATATTTAAATAAATAAGATTGACAAAGTAAAATTCTTTTTTCTAATAAATAAAATTTAAATAGTGTAATTTTTATTTCAATGTTGTAATAACTGGAAAAGAGAATATTTGTAATATAATTTGGTTTCAGTGACACACAAACTTTCAAAATTTTATTTTACTGTATTCATTTATATGTTCAGTGTTGTAATAAGTATGTAAGAAAAAATATTTGTAATATAATTCATTTTCAGTAAAGCGCCAATAGCGCACTAGGTTTTGGATTTTTACAGAGAGGGGAGGAGACAGTACCCTTACTTTTATGTGTGTAGTATGACTCACATATTTAATTAAAGCTTTGTTTGTTTTAAGATTCATTCATGTACGCTTCTCCTCCATCCCAATCTATTTAAAGCCTCACCCTTTACCCCCTCCCAGAAACTTCCCCTTTCTCTTAAATATTTCCTTATGAATCCATCCATTCCATTTGGGGACAATCTGTTTTTCGTTTAACCGTTTTTCCGTTATTCTTCAATTATTTGTTTTGCGAAATTGCTCAAAATACATTTTTGATGTCTGGTGATACATTATTTATGCATAAAATAAGGTATATCCAGTTACTTTAAAAGAAAAACCTTCAGTGCCATAGACGATACCTTCCGTATCTATCCAGTACACGCTTGAGAAGTTTGCTAAATTTAAGATCTAAGAAAGCCAGTTTCATATTCACAAAGACAAATGACGAGTGACTGAATGCATTGGACTCCTATAATTTGTACTATATAGTTGTAGATTAGGTGAGTGGGTAAAGTTGGTTTACCTTACCTTTACTCCCCTATTGTGAAAATATATACCCCAAATTGGAACTTGTTCATTATTCAGAAAACAACTTAGTTGACTCCATTTTTAGATATGGAGCTGAATCAATTGAGACGCTTGTGGTGCACTTTACCATTACATAACAAACAGCTGTACTTTAGTATTGCACAAGACCCAGGTATGCGTAATAAAGTCTTTAGGGGCTAGCTGCTCCAATAGTTTGCCTCCCTATGGGCCTTGTGGAATCCAGTGGGTCCCCACTACTTTTCTTTATTTATTTTACATTTTTGGGGGCTTGAGGCTGAGGTATTATGGCAGAGTAAGACACAAGGCTAAAAAATATTTTTCTCGCCTCTTCGAAATAAGAAGTCCATTTTAAATCTGCTTGATTTTGATCTAGAGTTTGGCTCCGTGTTATTTAAATAAAATGAAAAAACAGAGAAACCCTGAAGGTATTTCAGACCGGAAAATCTTCTGAATTCCCCTTCCCTCCTATCTTCCTCATTAGTACAAAATTAAGTCACTTTTTCTTGTTTGTTAACAATATACGTACGATTAATTTTCTCTTCTCCGTTGACCTCAGTGGTTCTTAGTTAATTTGCTTTGATCTATAAAAAGTCTTCTAACCGAATGATCAGGACTCATTCCTTCGCAAAAAAAAATCATTGGCATAATATAAATTTCACCTCGAATAACGAGAATTATATTTTCATACTACTTCAAGAAAAGCTCATTGATATGCCTTAAGTTTTAACTCAAATGACTATAATTCTATTTCTAATACTAAACCCAATGAAATAAAATAACTACTTTTCAAAAAAAAATGCTTCGCTATTTCTTTTCAATCCTCCCCTCGTCTTAAAAAAGGATCATTTCCTATTTATTTTCCAGAGTGTAAAATACGACATCTTTTTTTCCACCCTAGTGAAAGTAACCCTTTGAATTCCATAGTCTTCAAACATATTACAATCGTTTACATGCTACACGGTTAACATTCTTCAATATAGGGCCTTCAGTATTAAGAAGAGTGCTACTGTGTTATAATGGAATTTTATTGAAGAAATGTTGCTTAAAAGTGAAACATGAAATGGGTTTAATGTTCATTCTAGTATATTCTTGGAATAATTTTTCACGAAAATGGTAAGAAGCACATATAGTGTTTTCCTCTTTTTTCGAAAATCAGGTAAATTTTCTCAGGCGCGTAACTTTTGATGGGTACAACTAAACTTAATGAAACTTATATATTTGAAATCACCGTAAAAATTCGATTCAATTGAACTATCTATTGGTACCAAAATTCCGGTTTTTAGAGTTCTGGTTACTATTAAGCCGCGTCGCTTTTGGCTTACAGTTCGTTACCGCGAACTGTTTGATCATTATTTGGAGCCGAAGAGACTGGAATTCACCATGAAAGCCCAGTTTTTTTTTTGTTTTTTTAATAATCTGTTTACCCCATACTCTGCAGTGAGGACCGTTTGAAGTTTGGAGACTTCCAAGACGAATCATTGCCATGTCGTTTTTATTAAAATTAAACAAAAAACGAATTTTCTCAACTGAAAGTAAGGAGCAATATTAAAACCTAAAACAAAAAAGAATTATTACATATATGAGACGGATTGCCCCCTCCTCAACACCTCACTCCTTACGCTAAATTTTAAATTCCAACCGAATTCTTTAAAAACGACTCCTGAAGCACAATGGTCGTTTAATTAGACAATAAGTAGCTTTTTCTTAAGTACCCAAAAACTGTAGCGTGAAGAGCGTAGTGTTGAGAAGGGGGCTACCCCCTCATATACGTAATAGTTTCTGTTCGTTTTAAGTTTTAACGTTGCCACTTATTTTCAGTTGAAAAAAATGTTTTTTTTTCATTATTTCATGAAGCATAGGGACTAATTTTTTTTAAAGGCAATGAAAAAAATATGTCAATTAAAGTGAAAATATATTAAATGAAAAAAGTAAGTAATTACAAAAATACACAAAACAAAATCCTACTTACAAAAAATAAGGTATAAACTTCCAGTATTCAGTTCTGTTGAGCAATGCCGAAGCGTTGAATGGATGTTTCAAACAGTTTGTGGTAACAAACTGTAAGTAAGGAGCGACCCGACTCAATAGTAACCAAAACTCTAAAAAACTGAACTTTAATACCAATAGATACATCAAAAGAATCAAATTTTTATTCTGATTTCAAATATATGTTTCATCAAAAGTTACGCGCCTGAGAAAATTTGGCTGGTTTTCGAAAAAAGGGGGAAAGACCCCATAAAAGCTATAGAACTTTAATGAAAGTCACGCCATCAGATTCAGCGTATCAAAGAACCTTACTGTAGAGGTTCCAAGCTCCTATCTGAAAAAATGTCGAATTTTGTATTTTTGCCAGAAGAAAGATCACGGATGCGTGTTTATTTGTTTTTAGTTTTTTTCCCAGGGGTGTTTGTATCGACCTATTGGTCCTAGAATACCGTGAGAGGGCTCATTCGAATGGAAATTAAAAGTTCTAGTGCCATTTTTATGTCATCAAAAATACGGAGGGCAACTAGGCCCCCTTCCCTGCTAATTTTTCCCAAAGTCACCCGATCGAAATTTTGAGATGGCCATTTTGTTTAGCATGGTCGGAAATGTAATAAATATGTGTTTTAGGATGACTTAATCCCCCAAAGTCCCCGGGGGAGGGCTGAAAGTTATGAACTTTACCCAATGTTTATATATAGTATTGGTTATTGGGAAGATGCAGACGTTTTCAAGGGGGATTATTTTTCTCGCAGTGGGAGGGGGTCATGTCCCTTCCCCATTTTCATGAGGGAAGGGACATTGCTATGAAGGGGGCACCAGATTTCCCCCATTATTTAAAAAAACGATCAGAAATTAAATAAAAAAATAAAAAATTTTTTTCAACTAAAAGTAAGGAGCCACATCAAAATTAAAACGAAAAGAAATTATTAAGTATATGATTGGGTTTGCCCCCTAGTCAATACCTCGATCTTTAAGCCAAAGATTTTTTAGTACCTTCATAAGAGCTGTTTATTCTAATTAACGGCCTCTGTGATTAAGGGATCATTTTTAAAAAAATTGGAACAAAATTCGAACTTTAGCGTAAAGAGTGAGGTATTGACTAGGGGTGAACCCCCTAATATACGTATTAAAAATATATAAATATAGAAGTTCGTTACGTATGTTAATTCGTAAGTTACTTATAATTATTACTAATAAAAATATTCGTAAATAAGATTAAACAACTTTCGAGAAAGCCGTTTAACCAAATAAAAGTAAAATTAATATGTAAATTTTTTTTTAATTATTCATGTACGATGAGCCAAAATCAAAACCTCCATTAATTCGAAAACTTTTCAAAATTAAATAAAATAAAAACAAGTTTTTTAACTGAAGGTAAGGAGCAACATTATAACTTAAAACGAACAAAAATTATTTCGTATATGAAAGGGGCTGTCCCCTCCTCAACGCCTTGCTCTTTATGCTAAAGTTAGACTCTTTCTCCAAACTCTATTTTTAAAACAATACAAAACTTTAGCGTAAAGAGCGAGGCGTTTAGGAGGGGACAGCTCCTTTCATATACGGAATAGTTTTTATTCGTTTTAAGTTTTAATGTTGCTCCTTACTTTCAGATAAAAAACTTATTTTTTTATTTAATTTTAACAACATCGACAATTTTGCGCTTGGTTATCAAACACCAAAATAGTTAGTGTCTTAAGAATCAGTGTTTATAAAAAGTAACGGATTATCAAAGTAGTTTATTCCAAGTAAAACATTAAAACTAAAATTAAGAAAATCAAATGAAAATCTTAAGTCAATATTTTCAATTTTATTTTGAATATCGAAAACCAATATATTTGACACATTTATACTTCATAACTGGAAACAAAGTAAATCTTGTTCAAAATGACAACTAGATAAATACAATCATTCCTGGAAAAAGAAATGATAATAAAACACAAAAAACGTATCCGTTCAGAAGAAAAACACGGAAATTCACAGTGATCTGTTCATGGAAAACGTTTCTGATTATAGTGCCTTCATATATCAGATCATGGGTACTCTTGCAATGCAAGCAAAAGTTGACGGTATATTTTTACCGAAATTGTCCTTTATTAAGTTGTTAAATTTAAATAACTCATCACAATATAATGTATTATCATTTTTTATTTGGTCTTATCATTTTGTAATCTACTTCTCTTAAGAAAGACTTATTAGAGAACTAATGAAATATTTCTCAGGTACAATCTGCTATTATCAGTCTAATTTCTCCTGGCTTTCATGAATTTGTATGACGTCATATTTTGTATAAAGCCATTTCAGGTTGTATATGCATATCATTACAATATATGCGTCACTTTTACAATATATTCGAGCATTTCCAGGGATTTTCATTAGTTATTTATAAATAGCTATAAGATGAGCATTGTTAAATGTTTTGCTATTGGGTTTCCTGTCACATGCGCTGGAATAGCAATCCTGTGGGCGATTAAGAAGTATAAAGAGTCCTATATGGATGAAAGTTCAAAGAATTCAAGAGATGAAGAAAAGGATGCACGCACACTGAAAAGGCCCCCTGAGGTGTCACAAATTGCACTAAGACAAAATCGGAAGAAGAAAAAAGTAAGGGGCAATATTTTATACAAGGCTGGTAAACTGGAGGGAGCGCTAAATTCGTATGCCAAAGCACTAGAAACAAACAAGGATTATATAGCTTGCTGCTCGAACCGGGCTTTAATCTTCACGAAACTTGAAAGTTATTTAGAAGCTGAGAAGGAATGCGATGCCGCCCTTAAGCTTGACCCAACATTTGTGAAAGCAATACATCAAAGGGAAGTTGTTCGACGATATTTGAATAAATTAGATGGCGCTAGAGAGGATCTATTACATATTTTACATATAGAACCTGAAAACAAAACTTCTTCGAAATTACTAAAAGAAGTAGAAGAAGCATTGAGCAAAACCAAGGACGAATCCGAGGTTCGGCCGACGAAACTGCTTGCTATCGTTAATAGGAAAGAAAAACCTGATATCAAAAAAGAAGAAAAGGTAGTTGCTACCTCAAACAAAGAAGCTATTTTAGACGCAAAGACTGTGCCAAACAAAGAAAAAGCAAGCGCTGAAAGTGCCATGACTGAAAATTCCAAAGAAGACCAGTTCATAAAAAAAACTGCTTTTGAATGGAAGGAACAGGGCAATAGACATTGCGATAAGCGTGAATATCGTGCTGCTTATGACTGTTATACAGAAGCAATCAACTTGGATAGGTCTGAAGCAATTTATCATGCCAACAGGGCCATGGTCCTTAACATTTTAGAAAGGTTCGAAGAAGCAGAGATAGATTCTAATACAGCCATCAGCCTGAATCCAAGTCATGTGAAGTCATATCAGAGACGTGCGGTTGCAAAGGGGAAACTTGGCAAGCTTTTGGAAGCTATAGTAGATTTGGTAACTGCAGAGAAATTAGACCCAGGAAATAGAATGTTACGAAAACAGAAGAAAGAGTTACAACAACTTTTCATGGAACAATAGAAAAGGGAAGACGGACTATTGCAAGGGTTGCCAGTAATTTTTGCTTCTTCAAAAATAAAAGAAGCGAAAATCGTCTCCGAATTTTATGACCAATTTTAGCCAGCGGCTGTGCCAAAAGTACCTGAGTCAATTCATGTCATTGCTGACGATGATACCATCTCCAGCAAAGAAATACACTCAATTCCTGATCGATTGGAAAAGGCTTAAAAAGAGGCTTAGCTGATTTTTCTTTTCTTTTTGTCTATCTAACTTTAAGTGCTGTGTGTGTTTATTTTTTCTTTCATTTTTCTCTTTACTCCACTATTTTTCACGTTGTTT
>NC_142806.1:41171797-41272599 GCF_049724085.1 Artemia sp. Qi Xiang Cuo
AGGGCTAGTGCCCTTTTTCTGTCTTCGGTCGCCTTCTAAAAACAGTCTTCCATAAACCCCAGATCAGCCGTCTCACAAAAGCACGAATATATTCTGCTTCGGTTGCCAGCGTTATGCTCTATTCTGCTGAGACTTGGTCGCTGACTCAGACACAGACGCTGAAGGTAGATGCCATCCAGACGAAACACCTCCGAAAAATCGAAAGCTCCCAATGGCCCGATGAGGTATAAAATTAGGAAATCCTCAGGTCCTTCCAACTCCCACCCCTGTCCGAGCAGCTTGAGTCTCGCTCACTGCGTTGGTATGGTCATCTGTTCCGTCTGCCTGCCCAAACATCCGCCCGGCTCATCTTCGATTTCGACCCAGCTGCAAACGGATGGAGGCGTCCCAGGGAAGACCACGCACCAGATGGGCGGACGTCATCCGTGATTGGCTCGCCTCCAGATACATCAACCCGGCTCAAGTGACAACCCTCGCCCTGAACCAACCACTCTGGAGAAGACTGACGGCGCTGACGACTGGTTCCCTCTACGCTGGCGACGCTGCCGAGCAAGAGCTTTAAGTAAGTAAAGTAAGTAAGTAAGTGCCCTTTTTAATATCCGAAAGTAATTGGAGGGCAACTAACCCCCTCTCACGCCCACTTTTTCCCCAAACACATCCAATCGAAATTTTGAGATAGCCATTTTGTTCAGCGTAGTTGATTACCACATAGAAATTATGTTTTTGAGGAGGACATTCTCCCAAAGCCCTCAGGGCAAGAGTTGTAAGTTATGTCCTGGGAGCATATAAGGCTTTTATAGAAAGCGTTGTCCTAGAAACTTCAAAAAGGGCTCATTCGATTGGAAATTGAAATGTCTAGTCCCTTTTTTAATAGTAGAAGGTGATTGGAAGGCAACTAAAACCCCAACCACGCCCACCATTTCCCCAAACACATACAATCAAAATTTTGAGATAGCCATTTTGGTCCAAGCAGTTGAAAGTTCTGGAAATTATGCCTTTCAGTAGGACACTCCCCCCACAGTCTTCAGGGCAAGGATTATAAGTTATGCCCTGGGGGCGTATAAGGTTCTTATTGAAATTTTTGTCGTAGAAACATGAAAAAGGGCTCATTCGGTTGAAAATTTAAAGGGTAGTTGAAAATTCGGGAAATTAGGTCTTTGAGAATGACAACCCCCCCCCCTAACCCTCAGGGCAAGGGTTGTAAGCTATGCCCTGGGGGCATATAAGGCTTTTATAGAAAGCGTTGTCGTAGAAACTTCAAAAATGGCTCATTCAATTGGAAATTGAAATGGCTAGTCCCTTTTTTAATTGTCGAAAGTGATTGGAAGGCAACTAAAACCATTACCACGCCCAACATTTCCCCAAACACATACAATGAAAATTTTGAGATGGCCATTTTGGTCCACGCAGTTGAAAGTTCTGGAAATTATACCTTTCAGCAGGACACTCCCCCCACAGTCTTTAGGGCAAGGATTATAAGTTATGCCCTGGGGGCATATAAGGTTCTTATTGAAATTTTTGTCGTAAAAACTTGAAAAAGGGCTCATTCGGTTGGAAATTACAAGGGCTAGTGCCCTTTTTAATAGTCGAAAGTAATTTGAGGGCAACTAACCAACCTCTCACGCCCACATTTTTCCCAAACCCATCTAATCAAAGTTTTTACATAGCCATTTTATTCAACGTAGATGAAAGTTTTGGATATTAGGTCTTTAAGGAAGACAACCTCTCCCCCAACAGCCTTCAGAGCAAGGATTGTAAGTTATACCTTGCGGGCATATAAGATTTTTATAGAAAGCGATGTTCAAGAAACTTCAAAAAGGGCTCATTTGATTGGAAATTTAAAACGCTAGAGCCCTTTTTAATAGTCGAAAGTGAGTGGAGACTAATTAGCCCCCCTCTGACGCCCACCATTTCCCCAAAAACATTCAAACAAGGTTTAGAGATAGCCATTTTGTTCAGCGTAGTTGAAAATTCTGGAAATTATGTATTTTAGGATAGCAAACCCCCTAGAGACCCCAGAACAAAAATTGTAAGTTATGTCCTGAGGGCATATGAGGTTTTTATAGATAGCGTTGTCGTAAAACTTCAAAAGATTAGACCAGGGTACTGCGTATCGAAGGAGTTGTGGTAGGAACTTCGAAAAGTGCTCATTCGATTGAAACTAGAAAGGGCTGATGCCCTTTTTATAGTCGAAATTGATTGGAGGGGAACTAATCCCCCTCCCACGCCCACCCTCCCATTATGTTTAAAAACTAAATGTTGCCTTAAGATTAAATCAAAATGCACTCTGTTAATGATACTTCACAATAAAGCATCTCAGCAATATCCCAAGAACGACTGAGGGCATTATGTTCAAACTTTTGGGGCTACTTCTGCTCTTAAAATTTAACCAAATCAAAATAGCGTAAGTGTATCCAAGCTATCAAAGAAAGTAAACATATTTTTTTGCAAAGGGTATCATGTTTTCCATTAAAGTTCAACCAGAGGAGGTAGGAAACTAAATTAAATACTACTATTTGTGTCTAGATTTTTAAAAGTGTGTATGTTGTTAAAAATTGCTGAACATTTTTCTCCAGCATACAAATACCAGGGCAAACTATAATGTCTTAAGAAAACGAAAAGATTTAAAGTATTGTTTTCTTTTTCCTTGAAAAGACTATGTCAATGTAAAACGAACAGAAATTTATTAAAAAAAACTTTTTCCGTAAAATAAGTTTTACAAAGAAAAGTAAAGAACTCCATTAAACCAAAAATCAGCAAAATAAAGTTTCATACTTAGCGTGAAACTACCACAAATCAGCATCGATAAATAAATTAAACCCAAAACGAACAGAAACTATAATAAATAACCTAGTCAAACTCCACACGAGCAGAAACTAACATGAGTTGAGTTCAAAACCCCTATGCCTTCCCAAGGCCAAAACATAATTTGCACTTTACTGAAAAAAATACAAATGAATGTGCATTGTCAGTTTAACATACAATTACTGATATATAGCAATCCAAATGTTAATTTTATTCGATGTATTAAAGTTATAAAAGCAAAAAAATTTGTATTGGTAGTTGTATGCTTGGTAGATTATTTGATTCTATTTTTGTTCACTTTTGGTTTTACTGGGTTCTTTACTTTTTTTTTGGAAAAAATTATTTTGTGCAAAAAGTTTTTTTGATTAATTTTGAAAAACGGAGACGCGGATTAACTCTCCTGCACTCAAGTTTTTCTAATCTAACCTTTTTTTTAGAAGAAAAGAATATGAAATTTTACCTTGTTTGAAAATTATTCGTAAGGTTCCTTTTTGGGAATTCAATTTTATCCGACTCTTCCCGTGGAATGTCAGGGTGCCAAACTAGACAAGCATATTCAAGATGCAGGCGGACAAACGAGGTGTAAATCCTTCAAGAATGGTTAGGGAGGAAGCAAAATTTATTCAGGAACTTAAGGAAGAAGATAGACGCATTAGACGCATATTTGAAGCATTGACATCCCCCTTTAAATTAGAATATATTATGACACCAAGTAATTTCAAGGACGACGCAAAAATTTCATCGTGGATTTAGAAGGGTTTACTCTCATGTCTAAGTTTGAGGCATCACGAGCAATGGCATTGCTCATGATGCTCATAGGGTTACTCATGAAATTTCTATAGTAGGCTTCAATGACCCCATGGTGATTAAAAAAATTTCCATCTGTCCGAAAATTCCTTAGTGATGCTGGTGATCATAACTGAAAAAAGAAAGGGACGTGGAAGAAACCTACACTGGCGGATCCAGGGGGACGGAGGGCCCTCCCCCCCCCCCCCTCGCAAAGATTTCTGTTTTTTCACTTTTCTTAGAATAAATTTGTCAAGTTGGTCAATTATTGACCCTTTTGTCACATTGTTCCCTCCAAGATTTTGCTCATTGGCACCCTTGTCACATTGCCCCCCTAAAATTTGGCTTTAGATCTTCCCCTGGAAACCTAGGAATACTCCAATGTGAACAGGGAGGGGAGGGAATAACAATTTTTGGAATTTGACTACTTTGATCTATTTCATAAAAAAGAGGCAACCAGTTTCACAAGGAAAAAGTCAATGTTGAATTCAGTGATAAGTTTTTGAACTAATACATTGAGATTAACAAGGTGCTTTTGGACAAAATGCTTTTGGAGATAAAGGAAAATTAAATCTTATCAGGTCAAGAATTTTACAAATGAAGTCAATGAGATAAACAAGGTGATGGGAAGTAAAAGTGAATTTGAGGCTCATGAACTTCCTGAGGTCCGTAAGAGGAAGTATATTTCCGTCAGCCAAACTAAAACGAATCCTTCATATTGTTTGGAGAATTTAGAAGTGAGGGACATAACACCTTCAAGACGAACACCTTCAAAACCCGGCTTTCGATCCTTCTCTTTTAAGGGGTAATGAAACCCTATTATTCCATATTTGTTAAAATTCCCCAGACTAGGGTACAGTGTTGCCACTACGAATTTTCGAAATCTGTGAAAAAAGTGCCAAAAAACCTGTGAAATTCGTCAAAAAACCTGTGACCACTTTTGAAGCGTGTTCAGTCCTTCTTACTACAGTTTACTTTTGGTACTCCAAAGTAGCAACGCTAGAAAGTTTCTAGCAAAGATGCTTAAACCTGGGAAGATCAGCCTCTAGCTTGAAAACACGTCATGGAAAATTAAGAGGATTGCTACCTAGCGGTCTGTTCCCTGCATGAGTTCTGAAAGTATTGCCAGCTTTGACATTAACGTTACCTATAAATTATATGTAGTGCTTGTTCATTTTCAATCGATAGCAGAAAGATAGTCATGAGAATGTCAACAAAGCGAAATTTTATATTGATACCGCTACCTATCTTAGTCGAAAAGTAAAGAACAAATCATCGAGAGTTATTTCCACTTCGACAATTGCATTAGTTATGCAAAAAAGATGCGAGTCGTTGATATTCGGTAGCTATCAAGGATATTTGGGAGCGACAAGGTCCAAATTGCTGTAGTAAAGAAATGTCTATTTTGACCTATGATGACCTACATGGTTTTATAGTTGAAAATAATATTGTTCAATCCACATGGAAAAACGCGTGATCACCTCCGCAGGGTTATCTGCATCGTGTAACTGTACTTTAAGTTCAGACGCATAGGATTTTCCTTAAAGACCTTGTGCACACCTGACAGAAATTCTAATTTCCAGACTGGAAATCTATTCGCAATTCCAGGCAGAAACTATCGATTTTTTTGGTTCGTGCATTTTCTTCCAAATTCTGTAAGTTTCAGCCCATAGTGCAACTTATGATGTGAAAGGATAAACTGTCAAACTACGTTGCTTTGATAGAAGTTCGCAAGATAACGGAAGGCAAAATAAAAAGATGTATTTTGTTTCAAAACAAGTTTGCTAAGTTAAGTGGTTAAATTGTTTAACAACCCCTCTATCTTGCCGTCTTTTGAAAATTTAGAAGTAGCCCTGAGCTACTTAAAGCAATTGTAGGGCTGAATTACCTAACTAAAAAGTCTTCACTGCATTTTTTTTTAATTTAAGTTAAAATCAGTGTTCCTAAATTTTAAGCATATCCAAACCTGACAGACAAGAAATCTGAGTTTAAAGAGTTGTGCTTAACAAACACAAAGCAAAACTTCTTGCAGAAGTAAAATAAGTTGGTAGATCATAAAAAAGGGGGTATCCACATCCAGACGTTAATTTTTCAGAGGTCTAAGGCCATCGCTTGACATCAAACTTGGTCACCCACGTACAGATCTGTATCACTTAGGTGGTGATATCACAGGTTACAAAAGGGTGACAGGGGAATAAATTTCACACACTGACAAATCATATTTTCAAAACACTTCACCTGTTTTCTTAGAAACCACGCTGAAATTTGATGATCCAAGTACAATTTCTAGTATCTCCTAATATGAAGCAATGTGTACTGAAACTTAGCCAGCCACGTTTGTCTTGCACACAAGGTTTAAACTAGACCACTTGCATATGATTGTCAAGTAAATGCTGTAACGTTTTCGAATGAATAAAAAAGCAATTATCACTACTACGGTTAAAGTAAAAATTGTAATTCCTGAAATAAAAAGACCGGATATGTTAAACATCTTTCTTCTTTAAAACGGATAAGACCAGAAAGCTAAAGGACAGAATGATCACAAAAAGCAGAATATAACCTACCCAGTGCACGTCTGTTATACTTCCCTTGATTTGCAACAATCTTATAATAATCAAATTGAATTTCCTTTTTAACATCACGAATAGTGCACTGGCGTAGGCTAGAAATTGATTCAGTAACAGTGATAGCCAACCATCGAAAAATAGGAACAGAGGGTATAAAAACTACAATAAACCAAGGGAAAATTAGAGGAAGTTGGATCATTAAAAACTAGAAACTCACACTTCTCAACATTAAGAAAAAGACCAATTTCAGAAAATAAACGGGAAACTTTTTGAAATCTTAATAATCTGATAATGTTTTAATAATATCTTCACAATCTGATTCTTCTTGAAGAAACACAAGTTTTTCCTTTCGTAATGTTGAAAATTCTATCAACCTTATAAGATCGAATGGAAAAAAACTCATCTCAAAAATCCTCTCATGCTTTAGGGAAAAGCTGATAGGAATCCTTTCACCCCTTGAAATACATTTGAAAACCCCACTTCTGATCAAAATTATCTTTATTTAAACTTTTCTTGAAGCTAATTCTAGCGTTTTGGCCTAGTATCTTCCACATGATAAGTCATTGGCTTGTTTTTATCGATCAGTAACAATTCCGTCTCATCTTTTTACGATTTTATGAGAAAAGAAAATTGTCCACTTCGAAAGGAAAAAAAAGGAGGGATTATCGTTGGTACGAGGAAAAATTATGAGCCGACCCATTGCATTGGAGCTAGAATGCATAAAAGCAACAAAATACTCACTCCATCAAAGTCAGTACTCTACTCAGTGTCAGAGTCTGAGTCTAAGCTGTAAGGTTCAGCACAACAAGGATATTCTTTATTACAAACTGCCTCTCTCCATTTGATAGCCTTATCTAGTAGATCACTTGGAATAGTCCAGGGAGCGGCTTTACCAACTAACTGTTTGGTCATCATCTATGCAATAACTGTCCCAGTTTTCAGCTTGTTATGCAGTCTCGTTCTCATATGTGACAGGACAGAGAACTGTCGCTCTGCAGCAGCTCTTGAATGGTGAAGACGACAGAGGTGCAACATAAAGGTCAACAGATCAGCAAAGTTTTTTTCGCCAATACCATTCTTTGGATGCAAAATTATCTTTCAAAAAGCAAACGGTTGGTAGACCAGATCTTGACAAAGATCAGCTCGGCTCAACCTGAGCTCTTGCAGCTGACGGTCAATACTTTTCCTTTTGCGTTCTAAAATTGTTGCGTCGCTTCCGAGAAACGTAGAAAAGGGCACGAGAATGTGATTAATGCTCACCTCTTCATATCTGAGTGCAACGCTGGGGTTCAAAATCTTGAGATCAGACAAAATTGGATCTTGCCAGCTTATTCTTTTTCTCATCTGCTTGCAGAACTCCACTAAAAACCTCAGACACTTGACCCTAAAGGCTTTGAGTGAATCCTCAGTAATCATTGATCCACTTTCTTCCAGGTAACATTCGGTATTGGAGCCTAATTTCATGTCCTCCAGTTCAAGATAGTTCGCGGGAACCAGATCTGCAGAGAAAGGTGATTTTGCTACAAATATCACGCATTTTCTTACGAACATTCGGAGTAATATTGCGGACGTCATGCTGAAGCTGCTCACCAGCTTGTGAATTCTTAACTGCTCTGAAACTCGGTGTTTAGGGAGTTGATTTTCCCAAGAATGTGGGTAAGAAAATGGAGATAGGTCTTCATTAATGACAGGATTGTTCAAAGCGTTGTATATTTTGAGTGCCTTCTCCTTGCTTGCCTTATCTAAGCGCCCTCGCATAAGGCTTGACTACTGTAAAACAATAACAAAGCATTCCAGGTTTCTAACGGCAGTCTGATGACTGCTTCAAAGCTGATCCATCTCGTAGAAACCACCGATAGCAACTGTTTCGCTTCAGTTTTGGCAAACTTATGATGGTCACGAAATTCTCCAGTCCTCTTGGGACTATGGGTAATGTAGTGTATGGTATCATGCACAAAAGACTTTAGCCAACGAATGACTTGTGCATCCGACAGTGGAAAGAGACGGCACTTCGGTTTTAAAAAGGGCACCAAGCCCACCACGGGCACCTGTGTTGACTGAGGCAATCTCATAGCCAATACTAAGAAAATTATTCATCAGAATACCATGGTCCTTTAAATGCTTGTCAATAAGTTCTTTCTGTCCCTTGGACGATGCATCTTTCACTTCAAGTAAACCGAGAAATTCTTCTTTAACGTCATCGCTACTATTCTTGTTGCGCACCATTATTTACATTATACACTGTGTCATGCATCTATCTATCGTTTCATCAACAATGATTGAAAAGGGACTATTTTTCAGTTCCTCTTCTAATTTCTCAAGTCCATTCGGGTCCAATGACCGTTTTTATGATTTCACTTGCCTTTGCACGCTTTGCTTTTACTCCATTAGTGATTTTCGAGTAGGGAAAAAATTTCCCTTACAAAGGGTGTCAATGTATCAGCCTTTCTGAAAGAGATGCCTTCAGATGCTATCCACGCCACCATTTTCCCTTCAGCTATCGCAATCCTGCAAGCTCTCCTCATCTTGTTTTTAAATTCCTCGTTGGATTCAAGAACTTCCTCAATCTGAACCTGGCCCCATTTTCGTCCGATTTCTTCAAAATCGACGAGCGACTTGGAATTTTCTGTAGAAGAAAACCAGCCGATTTTTTGTCAAAACGGCCGTTTTTTATCGCTGAATAGTCAATTATCGACGAATAATCAGTCCGTCTAAACAAGGCATAATTACAGATTAGTAGCATAGACCAAAGATAATTTAACGGGAAGATATTGCACTGACCATTTTGGATGGCCCCGAAAACCGTCCAGAACTCAAAATATACAATCAATAGATGGTGAAGCAAACCATTAATCTATGGCTTGTTCTATGGCTAAACTATGGGAATTTCGACCAAATAGTAGTAAGTGACGAAGGTTTCAACAACGGATGACTGTTTTCTTTATCCGTACTTTATAGATAAAGTATGGAAAGTTTGAACAATAAATAGTAAGTGATAAATATCCAAGCCAGAGTTGGCTGTGATTCCATGTGCTAATGGGCTATATGGGGGTGTAATATTATCTTCTAACGGAATTATCTTTGGCATATACCAGTGAAGTCAAAATCTCAAGCCCGATAAGTTTTCAAAATAGGTTCAGTTTGATCCTCATTGTAATGGTCTTGAGTTCAATCGATCCCTTTCTTTTGATTTTTCTTTTTCTACATAGACGTATACGATTGTTACTATGTAGATGGAACCTTGTAAGGAGTGAACCTCGGCCCATAGATACCAAAAGTTGAATAACATGCATTAGAAAAATATTTGGTACAAAAAAATATTCGATTTACACTGATTCAGGAATGGTGACTGTTTGTTCAGATTTAACATAACATTTCCTTTGTCATGAAAACAATCTTGCAAAATTTCACAAAAAGAGCCTGAAACCCCAAGAAAATGGCGTCGGATCGAAGAAAAAGGTACACCATTGTATTTGCATAGCCAAAACTGTACACAGGAGGTATACAGTCACCCATTTTAAAAACTAAAGAAAAACCTATTCTAGCCATTCTACTTTTTTTCTTTTTCTTTCACAGAGACCTAGCCTATTACTGGATGACTCATTTGAAAGCTAATGCTTCTAATGGCAGCTAAAAGCTAATACTTCTAATTCTGCTGCCTAATGACAGAGGGATAGAATCTGGATTGAATGCACAAGTAAATTTTAATTAACATGGATTATTATATAGTAGAGTATTTTCTAGAACACTGAAGATCCTACTGGAGTATTTCCTATCGTTTTCTAATAATCATTTAACCTCCTATTCACTACTATATTTAACAATCTTCAAACCAAACGTTGAGTTGACATCAATTTTGGTGACTAATTGGTATATTTATTGTTGTTGTTTGTTCAGCGCATATGGATGATCTACCCTTCGCACACCTGGCTTAACTGCTGCTGGGTCACTTAAGCCACTTAAAGATTAGTGAGAAATGTCACTTAAGAACAAATACTTTTCAGACTGTCAGAGGAGACTACCTTGAAGAAATCTCACCGCCGGCGTCCTATAAGCAACAGATTTTTTCCACTTCTCACTATTTCTTGCTTTGCAAACTTAGCCACGTCTCATTGCTTCTTACTTTGCAACTTAGCTGGACTATGAACACAAAATATAGATATATACCTATTCAGCACGTTTCAACTTTCAATTCAATTCCCAATGTTGAGTTGACATCACTTTTGGGGACTAATCAGCATGTTTCCATTTCATTCAAAATGGTAATTTCAGATTGCTGTCATTTATGATTAATGTGATGAAGCTTTAGATTTATGATTAATAGATATCCTCTTAAAATCATAAAAATAATCCGAAAATATGAGCTCTACAAAATTCAACTTTTAGCAGATAATTCAGTCATATTAGAAACCTTTAGCACAAAAACCTGTGACTTTCTACCATTCGGTGGTAGATTCCTGTGAACCTGTGACAATAAAAAAACTGTGAAGTTTCAAAGGAAACCTGTGACTGTGGCAACACAGATTGGGTATCTCGATGAAAAGGAGAAACGGCTCTGAAAGCATTCCACTAAAAACACTAATGAGATGAAGTGGGGTATCCAAAGGGCAGACACTTCTTTGTCTTGATAACTAGCACAAGGAAAGCATAAAAGGAAGGGTTAAAAGTGAAATTAACTAAGATGCTGGGAGATGGCGAAGGTGATAGGGATAACAACAAAAAGTTATCAGGTAGGTGACAGTGGTTATCGTTTGAGATCAAGGGAGAACTGGTGGCCAGTGTCTACCCTCCTCTGAAAAATATCCTCCAGCAATAACCCCCCCCCCAAAAAAAATACCCCCATGGAAAAAACTCACTGTGGAAAATACCCCCCCCCCCCCACGGAAAATACTCCCCGTTGAAAATAAGGCTTACCAAATTAGCGAATTTTATTTCAATTTTATTTTTTTTTAATTTCCGTAGGGGGAAGGAGTTTTGGTACTTATTTATTATGTGCTGCTCACTCAAGTTTACGCTGTGTAAAACTCGAGAACAAACCGGTTTCTTTCTTTGTTCTTTTTTCAGCATAGCGAGAGACAAGACAAAGACAAGACTAGTGACAGAATATATGGGAAATGTAAAATTTGGGCTATATATTTGCAGATAAGGGCGGTGGTGGACAGTATGAAGTCAGAAAACAATTTTTTCTATGTATATGACCAATAAAAAATTACAGAAGAATAGTGAGGTATTTGGAAATTTTGTATATTTTCCGAGGGGGGGGGGGAGTATTTTCCGGAGAATAAATGCCTAATGAAAGATCTTAAGCCGAACTGGCCAGCCATGACAACAAAAAACCAACAAAGAGAAAAATCTCAATAAAAAAAAAAACGGACTACGGCCAGTGGAGAGAAAAGAAAAGACAAATGGAAATCAACGCGGATATTTCGCCTGTATCACAAACAAGGCGTCTTCAGCACGAAAGACAGAAGAAGAACAAGATAAAAAAAAACAAGTTAAAACTAAAAAAAAACAATGAAACCACCACCAAAAGAAAAAAAAATTATACAATTGGGGCAAACTGATCCACGTAGGGAAAAGATGTTATTATGGAGTTACTTTAGTGAGAACACCAGAGCAACTGAGGCAAAAAAAATGGAAATTACATTAACTATTTTGTTGCGAAATAATCCTTTTATTGGCTAGTATTGAAGCAATTCGTTTTGGTCTAGCAGGTAAAATAGTCCCCTGGTGATTATTTATAATCTTAATTCCCTTATTGACTGTTGATACACTATTTAGAAGATTATCATAAATTGGGTCAATATTTAAATCACCTGTATCCCTATTTATCGAAAGGTTAGCAAACATATTTTTTTTTAATTTCAATGGCTTCTCTCGCCCATTGTGTATACCCCTTATCATTTGAAATAGCTAAGGCCTCATCAAATTTTACAAAGTGATCTGGTTGAAACCAAATATGCTCTGCTAAAGCCGAAACAAAAGTTTCTGGATGCTTGCTTAATTGTAGGTTTTTTTTTTATTGAATTTCGGTGTTCAATAAACCCGAATTTAGGTAATTTTAGTTAGAGTTATAGTTTAGTATAGTTTTAATTCAGAGTTTTAGTTTAGTGTCTTAGCATAGAGTTTTAGTTTTTAGATCTCTAGTTTAGTTTTAGTTAAGAGTTTTAGTTTACAGTTTAAAGTTTTAGTTTAGAGTCTTAGCTTAGTGTTTTAGTTTGGGTTATAGTTTAGTTTAGTTTTAGTTAAGAGTTTTAGTTTAGATTTTAGAGTTTTAGTTTCGAGTCTTAGCTTAGAGTTTAAGTTAGATTTATAGTTTAGTTTAGTTTTAATTCAGAGTTTTAGTTTAGAGTCTTTGCATAGAGTTTTAGTTAGAGTTATAGTTTAGTTTATTTTTAGTTGAAAATTTTAGTTTAAAGTTGTTGCTTAGTTTTAGATAAGAATTTTATTTAATAGATCACAGTTTTAGTTATATTTATAGTTTATTTTAGTTTTAGTTTAGAGTCTAGAGTTTTAATTTAGTGTTAGCTTAGAGTTTTAGTTAGAGTTACAGTTTAGTTTAGTTTTAGTTAAGAGTTTTAATTTAGACTTGTAGTATAGTTTTAGTTTCGAGTTGTATTTTAATGTTAGTTAAGAGTTTTTAGAGTATTAGCTTAGAGTCTTAGCTTAGAGTTTTAGTTAGAGTTATAGTTTACTTTCAGTTAAGAGTTTTAGTTTAAAGCTGTAGTTTAGTTTTAGTTAAGAGTTTTAGTTTAGAGTTTTAGCTTAGAATTTTAACTAAAAGTTTTAATTAGAGTTATAATTTAGTTTAGTTTCTGTTAGATTTGTAGTTTAGTTAAAAACTCTAGTTTAGAGTTTTAGCTGAAGCTATATTTTACTTTAGTTCTAGTTAAGAGTTTTAGTTTAGAGTTATAGTTTAGTTTTTAGTTAAGTGTTTTAGTTTAGAGTTGTTGTTTTGCTTTAGATCAGCGTAATCGCGCTGCCTAAGCAAAGAACCATTTTGGCACAATGTATTATTTATTTCTTGTTCTTTGTTTTCTTTTACCATACCAGGGCTGTCCAGGGCACTTCGTATCGAAGGAGTGGTCGTAAACACTTTGAAAAGGGCCCACTCGATTAGATATTGGAATGGCTAGTGCCCTTTTTAATAGTCTAAAGTGATTGGATGGCAGCTAACACCCCTTCCACGCCCACCATTTCCCCAAGCACATCCAATCAAAATTTTGAAAAAGCTTTATTGCTCAGCGTAGTTGATCTCCATATAAAAATTATGTTTTTGAGGAGGAAACTCCCCCACAACCCTCAGGGCAAGGGTTTTAAGTTATGCCCTGGGGGCATATAAGAACGATGTTGGCACAATATATTTTTTTTTCCTTTAGACTAGAGCACTTCGTATCGAAGAAATTGTCGTAGAAACTTCGAAAAAAACTTATTCAATTAGAAATTGGAGTGCTTTGTGACCTTTTTAATAGGCGAAAGTGACTGGAAGGCATAACGCCCCTTCCACTACCACCATTTCCCGAAACACATCCAATCAAAATTTTGAGATAGCCATTTTAATCAGCGTAAATGATTTCTAGATAGAAATTATGTTTTTGAGGAGGACACTCCCCAACAGCCCTCGGGGCAAGGGCTGTAAGTTATTCCCTAGGGGCATTTAAGGTTTTTATAGAAAGTGTTGTCGTAGAAACTTCAAAAAAGACTCATTCGATTGGAAATTCAAGGGGCTAGTGCTCTTTTTAATAGTCGAAAGTAATTCAAGGGCAACTAACCCACCTCTCACGCCAACCTGTCCCCCAAATACATCCAATCAAAATCTTGAGATATCCATTTTGTTCAGCGTATTTGATAACCAGATTAAAAATTACGTTTTTGAGGAGGACACTCCCCCACAGCCCTCAGGGCAAGGGTTGTAAGTTATGTCCTGGGAGCATATTAGTTTTTTATAGAAAGCATTGTCGTCTTCTTCAAAAAGGGCTCATTTGATTGGAAATTGGAGATTCAATGCTGTTGAAAATTATGGAAATTAGGTCTTTGAGGATGACAACCCCCTCCCTACAACCCTCAAGGCAAGGTTTGTAAGTTATGCCCCGAGGGCATGTAAGGTTTTTTTTATAGAAAGCGCTGTTGTAGAAACTTCAAAAAGGGCTCATTCGATTGGAAATTGAAGTGGCTAGTCCCTGTTTTAATAGTTGAAAGTGATTGGAAGGCAAATAAAGCCCCTACCACGCCCAGCATTTCCCCAAACACATACAATCAAAATTTTGAGATAGCCATTTTGGTCCACGCAGTTGAAAGTTTTGGAAATTATGCCTTTGAGCAGGACACTCCCCCACAGTCTTCAGGGTAAGGATTATAAGTTATGCCCTGGGGGCATATAAGTAGTCCCCGAAGCCGCACCACGCCGACATGACGGCAGCGAATGTGTGATTTAGTATCGGTGGCGGCGCCGAATTTTTTTGGCGGTGCGCCACCGATTTTAGACCGGTGGCGCGCCATGGCGTGCTGATTTTTCTGATTAAAAATAATAATAAAAATTCCACTTCACCAAGCACGTTCAATCTCGATTTTAGTAAGGATTTTTAAATGGTTGGCTAAAAACATATAAGAGCAATATGACAAAACAGGAATTTGTTGGGCCGTGTAGAAAGTGTTTATGTTCACCGTCGATCAGACCAAGTAGAATTCTCATCTTTAGCCACTAGACCCAGGGAAACCTATGTTGTGTTTATGTTTAACATCGCATTGTTCCTATAAAATCACGTGTTTAGTCATTTCCTTCTTGTTAATGATTTGGGCTAATGTGTGTATAACTTTCAAAGTTCGAAGTTCAAACATCTCCTGTTCATCAAATAGATACGAAAAGGAAGTGAAAAAAAACAACAACAAATAACAACATAGAAAAAACACTGTATACAAGTCAGATACCATGGCTTAACAACACCAACAATTTTAAATCAGCGGTTACATCACTTCAGTTACAATTGATGTAACAAAAGCGAGTTTGTTCACTCTGCCTTGAGCCTTTGATCTTTTTGCAGTCACTATCAGTCTTGTCGTGCTAAAAAGCAGTTTAGCTGGGGCACTTGTGGCCGGTACAGCCAGAACTTGAGAGCGTAAACTGCCACTCGCTGGATCTGATGCTAGCATTGGACCTTGGGGTCCCGAAGAATGCCGCAAATGGGCTTCTTCTTTGTATCTGCTGAAATAAGTTGTTTTTATAAGGGAGAACAAACCTGCACCTTTACGATAGAGCTCCTGCGCCCTACACTACAGGAGGAACAAAACTGCACCTTTACCTTCTTTTCTTATCAACACGGAATAACCCTCCAAAATTCTTTTCTGAAACAAGCGGTCAAGTTATAACGTTTCAAGTCAAAGTTTAAGGCTACTTCAACTTCAGTGTGCTCTGCTAACTGTACAAAAAAAAATGTAATTCATTTCTATAGATATATTTCTATACTAGCTCTAGATAATCTACGAAGCGGGAAACTACCACAAATCAGCATCGATACATAAATGAAACTCAAAATGGACAGAAATTACAATAAATAACTGAGTCAAACTCAAAACGAGTAGAAATTAACATAAGTTGGGCTCAAAACCCCTATGCCTTACCAAGGCCAGAACATAATTTTCACTTTACTGAAAAAACATAAATATTTTTACTTTTATAACTTTAATAAATCAAATAATATTAACATTTTGACTACTAAATATCAGTATATGTATATGAATCTGACAACGCATATTCATTTGTAGTTTTTTCAGTAAAGTGCAAATTATGTTCTGGCCTTGGGAAGGCATAGGGGTTTTGAGCCCAACTTATGTTAATTTCTGCTTGTTTTGACGGTTATTTATTGTAATTTCTATTCGTTTTGGGTTTCGTTTATTTATCGATGCTGATTTGTGGTAGTTTCACGCTTAGTAGATTATTTGATTTTAATTTTGCTCATTTTTTGTTTAATGGAGTTCTTTACTTTTCTTTGAAAAACTTTTTTTGTGGAATTACTTTTTTTAATTAATTTCTGTTCGTTTTATATTGACATAGTCTTTTCAGGGAAAAGAAAATAATGCTTTAAACCTTTTCGTTTTTTTAAGAATTTATAGTTTGGCCTGCTGTTTGTATACTGGAAAAAAATTTCAGCAAAATTTAACAACATAGACCCTTTTAAAAATCTGGACACAAATAGTAGTGTTTAATTTATGTTCATACCTCCTCTAGTTCACCTGAAATGGAAAACTTGATAACATTCACAAAAAAATTCTTTACTTTCTTTGATAGCTTGGATACACTTACGCTACTTTGATTTGGTCAAATTTTAAGAACAGAAGAAGCCCCGAAAGATTGAACATAATACCCTCAGTCGTTCTTGGGATACTACTGAGATGCCTTATTGGGAATTAGCATTAACACAGTGCATTTTGATTTAATCTTAAGCCAACATTTACTTTTTAAACATAAAGGCAAATGGGAGGGTCGGCGTGGGAGGGGATTAGTTTCCCTCCAATCACTTTCGACTATTAAAAAAGGCATCAGCCCTTTCTATTGTCAATCGAATGAGCCCTTTTCGAAGTTCCTACGACAAATACTTCGATACGAAGTGCCCTGGTTCCAAACAAAAAGACAACAAAAAAATAATACATTATACCCACATCGATCTCTGCTATAAAAATGTAAAGCCTTCCAATTACTTTCGATTATTAAAAAGGGCACTAGGATTTCCGATTTCCAATCGAATGATCCCTTTTTGAGTTTCTACGACAACACTTTCTATAAAAACTGTATATACCCCCAGGGCATGAATTACAACCCTTACCCTAAGGGCTGTGAGGGTGGTAGTCATCCTCAAAGACCTAATTTCCATAACTTTCAACTACGTTAAACAAAATGGCTATCTCAAAATTTTGATTGGATGTGTTTGGGGAAATGGTGGGCGTGGAAGGGGTGTTAGTTGCCTTCCAATCATTTTCGACATTTAAAAAGGGCACAAGCCACTCCAATCTCTAAATAAATGAGCCCTTTTCGAAGTTTCTACGACAACTTCTTCGATATGAAGTGCCCTGGTCCAAAGGAAAAATAATAAATATAAATTGTGCCAACATCGTTCTTATATACCCCCAGGGCATAACTACAAAACCCTTGCCCTAAGGGTTGTGGGGGAGTAACCCCCTCAAAAAACATATTTTCTCTCTGGAAATCAGTTACTCTGAACAAATTGGCTATCTTAAAATTTTGATTGGATGTGTTTGGGGAAATGGTGGGTGTGGAAGGGGTGTTAGCTGCCTTTCAATCACTTTCGACTATTAAAAAGGACACTATCTATTCCAATTTCCAATCGAATCAGCCCATTTCGAAGTTTCTACGACAACTCCTTTGATACGAATTTCCCTGGTATGAAAAAAAAAAAAAATAATACATTATGCCAACATTGTTATTTACTTAGGCAGCTTGATTGCGCTGCCTATGATAACATCCTGAATTGCCTAATGCTCTTTAAAGAAAAATTAACAGAATTTTAAAGTGGAAGGTAGAGTTTTTGTTTCAAGAAAAATTTCTTCTTCTCCTTCCTACGAATCGATAGACATGGCGAGCCCAAGATGACAGTATTTATCTTTAAGAAACAGATTAGCCGGAATGACGGTTGAAGCCCGGAGGTCGTTATCGATAACCAAAAAAGAGCGAAAAAAAAACGGCGGCGGATTAGTGACGCCGTCGCCGATAGAATCAGCGGTGGCGTCAGCGCGCTGATGCAAGCTCGGCGTCGCGCCACCGTTTTTTTCGGCGGCGTGCCGCCGACTTTTCGGCGCGGCTTCAGGGTCTACATATAAGGTTTTTATTGAAATTTTTGTCATAGAAACAACATAGAAACTTTTGTCAATACGAATATACCAATAAGAATAATATAAATTTATTTTAATAGTTTCTGCAAGAAATCAACAATTACATTATTCTTATTTTTGACGATAGCAAAAAGCTATAATACTTAGCATAGGTTCGATTGTTTCAGGAAAAGTTGTTGTAACTCTTTCTTCAGTTCTGGTAACATTCTATTTCTCGGGACTAATTTCTCTACAGTTACCAAATCGTCTTTAGCTTCCAAAAGCTTGCCAAGTTTCATCTTTGTAATCGCACGTCTCTGATATGACTTCACATGATTTGGATTCAGGCTGATGGCTGTATTAGAATCTTTCTCTGCTTCTTCGAACCTTTCTAAATTCATAAGGACCCATGCCCTGTTGGCATGATAAATTGCTTCAGACCTATCCAAATCGATTGCTTTTGTATAACAATCATAAGCAGCACCATATTCACGCTTATCAAAATGTCTATTGCCCTGTTCCTTCCATTCAAAAGCAGCTTTCTTATGATTAATCTCTTCTATGGAATTTTCAATCATGGCACTTTCAGCGCTTGCTGTTTCTTTGTTTGGCACAGTCTTTGGGTCTAAAATAACTTCTTTGTTTGAGGTAGCAACTACCTTTTCTTCTCTTTTGATATCCCGATTTTCTTCCCTATTAACGATAGCAGGCAGTTTCATCGGCCGAACCTCGGATTCATCCCTGGTTTTGCCCAATGCTTCTTCTACTTCTTTTAGTAATTTCGAAGAAGTTTTGTTTTCAGGTTCTATATCTAAAGACTCAGGGGACTTTTTCAGTGTGCGTGCATCCTTTTCTTCATCTCTTGAATTCTTCGAACTTTTATCCATATAGGATTCTCTGTGCTTCTTAATCGCCCACGTGATTGCTATTCCAGCACATGTGACTGGAATCCCAATAGCAAAAAATTTAATAATACTCATCTTACAGCTCTTTATAAATAACTAAGTGAAATACCTGGAAATGCTCGTTTATATTGTAAAAGTGACGTCATGGTTGTCATATTGCTGCTATTTTATACCAAGAGTGACGTCATACTATTTGTAATAATATGTACGAGATATATACAACCTGAAATGGCTTCATACAAAATATGACGTCATGCAAATTCATGAAAACAATGAGAAATTAGACTGATAATAGCAGAATTTACCTGAGAAATATTTTATTAGTTCTCTAATAAGTCTTTCTTAAGGAGAGTAGTTTACAAAATGATAAAGCCAACTTAAAACTTATAATACATTATATTGTGATGAATTATTTAAATCTAGAAAGACAAAAATACAGGTTCAGTCATATTACGCTGTGCATGGTTGCCAGCAGGGGGGCAGGGGGGCATGACCCCCCTGGAAATTTTGGGCTATAAAGTAATTATAAGGAAACAAAAGGAAAGAAAGAAGAATAGAGAAAAACTTTGGAAAAAATATATGTTGCCCAATTGTTGGCTGCCTGCCAATAGATTTTGACCATTAAATAGGAAAATAAAAGTTCAAATTTTTGACTGAGTAACTCCTTTCGAGTTTTCCACAAACATTTTTTCTATATGATTTTGCTGGAGCAACAAAAAAAATCAAATTTTTCACAGTAATGAATGGTAAGTAAATAACGATCCTTGTCAATAACGAAAGTATATGAGCCTAACTATTGGTAACATTCAATCAAAGAATCAGCTTTTTATGGCGATCTTAAATATATATATTTGTTTTTTAGTAATTAGTCCACAAGAAAGTTCATATAATTATAGAAAACACAAGGAAAACAACTTAATAAAGGGCAATTTTGATGAAAAATATACCGCAAATATTTGCTTTCATTTC
This sequence comes from Artemia sp. Qi Xiang Cuo, assembly GCF_049724085.1. Lineage (NCBI taxonomy): Eukaryota > Metazoa > Arthropoda > Branchiopoda > Anostraca > Artemiidae > Artemia > Artemia sp. Qi Xiang Cuo. The sequence continues at coordinate 41,191,653 of NC_142806.1, forward strand.
AAGAGTACCCATGAGTTGATATATGAAGCCACTATAATCAGGAATGTTTCCCTGAACGAAATGCTGAGAATTTCTGCATTTTCCCTCTGAACGGACACGTTTTTTGTGTTTTATTAAAAAAAAAATTTCAGGAGTGACTGTGTTTATCTAGTTGTCACTTAAAAAAGATTTACTTTTTTACAGTTATGAAGTATAAAGGTGTCAAATATATTGGTTTTTGGCATTTAGAATTAAATTGAAAATATAGACTTAAAATTTTCATCTGATTTTCTTAATTCTACTTTTAATGTTTTACTTTGAATAAACTAGTACTTTGATAATGCGTTACTTTTTATAAGCACTGATTCTTAAGACATTAGATATTTTGGTGTTTGATAACCAAGTCCAAAACTGTCGATATTGTTAAAAAATATCCGTCCAACGCTTCGGCATTGCACAACAGAACTGAATGCTGGGAGTTTATATCTGAATTTTTGTATGTAGGCCATTGTTTTGTGTATTGTTTTGTAATTATTCCTTTACTTTAATTGACATACTTTTTTCATTGCCTTTAGAAAACTGTTAGTCTCTAAGCTTCATGAAATAATGAAAAAAAAGTTTTTTCAACTGAAAATAAGGGGCAACATTTAAACTTAAAACGAACAGAAACTATTACGAATATAAGAGGGGTAGCCCCCTTCTTAACAGTACACTCTTCATGCTAAAGTTTTTAGGTACTTAAACAAAAGCTACTTATTGTTGTAGTTAAACGACCATTGTGTTCAGAAGTCGTTGTTAAAAAATAGGATAAAATTTAAATTTTAGCGTAAAGAGCGAGGTGTTAGGGGAAGGGGCTCCCCCCGTCATATACGTAATAATTCCTTTTCGGTTTAAGTTTTAATGTTACTCCTTACTGTCAGTTGAAAAAATTCATCTTTTGTTTAATCATAGGCAGCGCAATCGCGCTGCTTAAGTAAAGAACGATGTTGGCGCAATGTATTATTTATTTTTTGTTTTTTGTTTTCTTCTCCCATACCAGGGCACTTCGTATCAAAGCAGTTGTCGTAGAAACTTTGAAAAGGGCTCATTCGATTGGAAATTGGAATGGCTAGTGCCTTTTTTGATAGTCGAAAGTGATTGGAAGGCAGCGAACACCCCTTCCACGCCCACCATTTCCCCAAACACACCCAATCAAAAATTTGAAATAGTCATTTTGTTCAAGGTAGTTGATTTTCATATAGAAATTATATTTTTGAGGAGGACACTCACCCACAACCCTCAGGGCAAGGGTTTTAAGTTATATCCTATCAAGTTGAATGAACTTTATCAAGGCCATCCCATAGGGCACTCTTGAGGTTGAACAATCTTTATCTAGGTCATCCCCTATTATACTTTGCTTGTGGCCATAGAAACCACTGAAGCGAATCAAATTGAATGAACTTTATCAAGGTCTTCCCCTAGGGCATGCTTGAGGTTGAAGGAAATTTATCTAGGTCATCATCTATTACACTTTGCGTGCTGGTATAGGAACCGCTGAAGCACATCATGTTGAATTAACTTTATCAATTCTATCCCCTTGGGCACTCTTGAAGCTGAACAAACTTTATCTAGGTCATCCTCTATTGAGGTTGAACGAACTTTATCAAGACCATCAGTAGAGATATAAGTTATACTTTGCTCCCTTTACGTTCCTTCCTGTACTATTCTGGGCCTTTACGTTCCTTGGCACCTTTCCAAGGCAGATTACCAGACTGGTTATTTGGCAAGGTATAATGTGGTCAAACATGTTTTGAGAGTATGGTCAAAATTATACAACTCAATCAGACTGGTTTTTGAGTCAACATCCGTTTTTTAGGAACCAATCAGAGAGCGAAGGTGACTCAATATACGATAACTTGATTGGTGATAGAATTTGAATAAAATGACTGGTTTTCATTACAATTCATATTAATAAGAGAATTGAATTCAGAGAGAATAGTTTATTCGAGAAGATAGTAGTAGAAAAAAATGAGTAGTGTATTTACATTATTGGAGATTAATGATGGAGTCTACAGTAGCAGCAGCGACGATATACGAGTACCCAATGTGGCAGTGGAAATAACCGGTGGATGTAAACTATGCCTTGAATGGGACGATATGTATGCTAGATACGTGATATCATTAAGCAAATTTAAGCAGGAGGAGCAACTATGTTTTGCTGGAAAAGTGAATATTTTGCATATAAATAAACTTCGGGCAGCATTAGATGTCCTATCGAAATATATTGATGAGAACAAAATACATCAGTGAATATTATTGTTGTAATTATGCTCAATAAAATTGTTTCTAAATCAATGGTGTTTTCTTTCTTTAGTAGACTAGCGTATATTTTTTTAGAGTAGAAAAAATTCTGGTTAGTCTGAAGTTGATTGTGAGAGTGTTAGGACTCTAAAAAAAATGGATAGATTTGAGAAAGAAATGCATATGGAAAAGCGTTTTATTCTATATGAAAATTTTATAGAGCTGTCTATTTAAAGGAGAAATTTTCTCAGGAAATGCTTGTCGATATAATGAAAACTGATTCTCCATCAATAGACTATTTTATGAAGCTTCTACGTCGTGGCCAAAATGCATTTACACAATTTATTGATATATTGATCACAAAACGGCGAAATGATATTGTGGATATGCTTTTAAACATTAGTTTAGAAATGTATGACATTTTTTATGAGAAGAATGGCGTTCAAGGAGGATTTACTCCTCTCTCTCTCTCTATCTCAGACATTTTTTTTTGTTGTTGCTAACTCAATTTCATTGTGACGATGAGTGTCAATACATGAAAAAAATGTTCCATACATGTCCACTATGTATGTACACACTTGGCAGGTGGTCATCATATGAGAATTGCACAATGATTGATGAGTATAATGAAATGTGTAGATTATACAACCCGTGTAAATTGCATAGAGGATATGCTGTAAAAATTAAAGGTTGTAATTCCTGTCTTGAAGAGGTGTGTGACTCTCATCCTAGTGGCCACCTATGCTCCAATTGCCACTATGATAAATGTAATCAGTGGGAGAATACATATCCTGGTATGATTGGAAAGAATCCTAAACGTGATTTTAGTTTATTGCTACGAGATTGGTATCGTCGTGGTTTTAGATTATTCTGGGAGGAGGAATCGGGTCAGCGATTAAACTGTTGGAACAAGACAATAATAGGGTTCCCACAGACGTGGTACGAAGACAAGTGGGCCTTTGAGAATAAACCTTCGTATTTTTATTTGGCACTGGCAGAATGCGATTCACAACTGAGGGATACTTTTTATGAAATTGATTCTAATAAAGGAATTGAAAATTGTGAATTCTCTAGAATTAATTAGAATAGTATCATTGACTATAAAAAGAGATATGACAAGAGTGAAGTCATACTCTATTGTAGAAAATATCACCCTTACATTGCAGTACATCAGGATCAGTATACTGTGAATTCAGATAATCTACCTGCACTAGTTGTTGTCGACAAATACCTAGTAGAAGATGAAATCTAAAGAGTAGAAAAGTCGTTTTATCATGTATATAAATTTTTATTAATAAACTTTCATATACATTTTTAGAACATTTTATTCGTAGGGCACTAAAATCAATATTAAATACGCTTGTAAGTATATTTTCCACTAGAAAGTCGTTCAATCGAGGTAAGTAAACGTAGATGTTGAGAAACTTTTTGTAGGTGTCGCCACGGAATCTGAACATGAAAATTGGTAGTTCATGAAAGTTACTTGTCTTAGTCGTTAAATCCTGCACTCTTTAATGACTCTGAACACTAGTTTTTCCAATGTTTTAAATGAAGTTGCTGATGTATGGCGCGTAGAATTTATACGATAGGCCAAGAGGATCAAAGAATTCAATATTCTTCGCTGTTTGAAGGATTCATAGCCAATGACCGGTCTTCAAAGTCGATTGACTGCTATTAACAATGATTAGGGTATTGTTAACACTTGGAATTTTTTCAATGAAGTCCGAAGGTATACAATAGGACTTGTACTGGGACATGTATGGATCCATACTAAATACGTTGATTATTTGAGTCGTGTTCATGGTGTAAGGTCTAGTTGGACACTCCCGTCGGACGTGATTTCCCAATATGTTTCGAATTGACTTAGTCATATTAGCGTGATACTCTCAGTCAACGCATCGGCAAATATACCCTCTTAACATACATTCCCTGTTCGTACTATACTCATATCTTGAGTCCCCGACAAATCCAAAACAAAAACCCCATGATTTTTTGAACACATTGAATTGGTTACTCGATTTTCAAATAGATGAGAGTCATCATCTAGGGATTGTATGGTCAACTCGTACAAAGTTCTATAGGATTTTTTGTCAAATGATAGAGCTTACAGTCGAACACTATTTACTTTACACACAAGGCTAGATAGACCAAAAAAAAAAAAATCATGGAGGGATTCCGTCCAGGATCCAACGGCACTGCCTCTTTTTACAAAGGCCAAAGCTAATTTTGATGGGATTTCTCCATTGATAAATGATGAATCGCTATAGTTACGAGAGCCGGTGGCAATGTGACGTTGATTGGTGATCGTATGGGGAACAAGAAGTTTAATGTTGTTACCATTTGCTCTTAGCTTTTCCACTGCCGATGCAACAGAGCTCATAACCTGTTGTTTTTGGACGTGGAGAATTGCCAAAGCGATAATAACATTTGCATCGGGTGCTGCAGGAAGTTTTTTTCTCAAAATGAAATTTGATGGGGCCTTCTGTAACTTTATGTCAATCTTGACATTGGGGGGTAGCCATTGGGATATATTGAATATTTCATGATTTAATTTTCCAACCAGATGATACTCCTGGGTCACTGCAGTAGTCAACTCACCGTCAGTATCAACACCTGATCGATATTCATAGCCCAATAATTGTCCTCTCAAATCCTTGTACGCCTTTGGTATCATCATCATAAATTGTATGTAGCTTGCATAGTTGGATAAATTATTGCTAGTGCTCACCAATGTTCAATTAATAAATACATAAATTTGTTTGAACAGATTGTTTAGAATACAGTTTTCATAGGAGAGACCATCGCATTGGAAAATTCCGACCATCGCATTGGAAGACCGTCTTCATTGGAAAATATTTGAAAGTGTATATTTTCCGAGAGGGGTTGTTGGGGGTGAAATTGTTCATAGTAGCCATACTTGACACTGACATCAACATTTTCAGCATTGAATAGATTCAATGAGGAACTGATTGATGGGTATGATTCCTTGTGAGGGAGATAAGTCATCTTAAGAGAAGAAATCCTTCTTTGATCTAACAATCTTTTATCTTCTTCTTCTGCATATTAGTCTTCCTTGTTTTATTCTTCAAAGTCCTTGTTGATGTCCTTCGCTTCCCGCTTCGGTGGGTACTGATAAGTGAATGACGCGCACGCATCCTTTTCAATCCCTCCCCATTTTGTCAAGATTTTAATTGCTCACCAACGGCTCTTGCTGAAGATCTAATATTTTCCTTAGCACTCTCCTTGAAATTCTTGCCGGACCCCCAGTCCTGTAGCGTGGAGGCAGCAAAATTTGATGCAGCAGGTACAAGATTTTTTCTGGAAAGGGGTAATGCAGAAAGAAATAGCCTAGCAAACCAGCTAAAAAGACCGTATCCAGACATCGTAGTACAACCCTTGTAGTAGTTCAATCCGTTTCCTATTTGATGTGGACTCAAAGCACCAATATAGCACTCAATATCGGGGCAGACAAATGGAATTCTTCTATTGTTCATTTTAGGTGATGGTGCTGTCGCCGACAATAGGTAGAAAACGACATGTAATCACTGTCAAATCTTTTGTTATTGCTAGAAGATCACCCAATTCACTTCTTAGTGTTAACTGACAGAGTTCCAAATACGAAGTGTTTACAGGAAAATACTGAAGATGCTTTATATTATATTGATGAACAAGTTCATGAGTTGTTTTTCGTTCAAGAACACGTATGAGGGGAACATTTGAATTACCAACTCTCGATGTTTCCACAAAGGATGCATAGAGAAATATGCAAGAGTTCAAGGCGAAACCAGGTGGATAATCAGCAAAAATTACTTGATCCATCCCGTAAACGGTGACAGCATTTTTCTCATTGATCATATTCTGTTTAAAGCCAAAAATGTCTGTCAGATTATTATTGAGAATAAATATTGCGGTGTCAACAGGTGAGGTAATGTAAATCCTATCGTGTTCCAATGAAAACTTGAAATGAAATTCATCATTTCTGCAGTACGAAATTTTTACATTGATCTTACTACACAAATCTTTTGTATTATTAAATGAGCTATATTCTAAACGAGCATAGAGATACTCGCTAGATTTAAGTGCATCAACCAATTCATAGTAAACAAAGATTAGCCAATCGAATTGTATAGCTTTCATATAATACACACAATCATATCTAAGGAACGAATTGATATTTTTGAGAATACAGTCCACAAGAGCCATTTCATACGCACTGTCAAATTTGATTGCGGGGGAGAGTTTTGTCTAAGAACCACTAGTCGTATTCAAGTCATTGTAGAGAGGATCAAAAAAATTGGGCACAAAAGTTACATAAAAATCAGGGAGGATTGTCAATATCTTCAACACTGATCCAAGAATCAAAATCAGAGTTGTATCTTAGCCACCGAACAAGTAACTTTTTCTTACCCCCGCGAGTACGAGTCTTTAATTTATCTTCAATTTGATAGATTTCATTATAATTTTTGAATTTTTGTAGTTCATAGTCAAAAAATTCACCGAGAATCTCTTCACCTTTCGTATCGCGGAAACGATAAGCTATGGGTTTACTGTCTAGGATTTTCACCACTTTAAAAAGTTCTGTGAACCAAAAGTAATTCCCCTTTACAAAAACATTAGTTGTTCTATTGATTCGAACAGTATCACCAACATTGAATTTATTTTTCTTCTTGACAGTCCTGTCATTAGAATATTTTTTAATAATTGCGTTACTTTTATTATGACATGTATGATAATCTTTCAGAGGGCTTTAGGTAGACTATGAACGATTGAGCCATTTAATATAGATCAACATAATTTTATCTAGAGCACTAATAAAGGTCGATGTATTTTTCATTTTAAACAATATTGAGATTAAAAGTCGAATAAGCCGCATCAATAGTTTGGCCAAAGCAGCCTTCAAAGGACTATGACTGTGATAGAGCAGTGTACTATATTTCACATGGGGAAATATATAAGTACTTTTGCAACATGGGGATTAACAAATTCACTACCACGATCCGTTTGAATTTTTTATATGAATCCTGCTCGAGAATACTTTCAATGGCCTGAGCAACTTCAGCGCCTCTCTTTGATCTCAACGGAATTGCATATACATAGCGACTGAAAACTCTAATTGCAAGTAGAATGTACTTATACGCTGTATTGTGACGTCTTTGAATCTCATCTACAGTTGGGAGATCTGCCTGTATTATATAAAATAGAAAAAAGGCTTTATTTTTTCGATAATCATTGTCGAAAAATATGTTAGTTCTATGCCAGGTCTGAATTCATTTATTTCGTATATATTCATTTAAAATGTTAGTGTGAACACCTGTGACCGTTGAAAGAGATGTGAGGGAAATTAAACTCCACTCTTCAACAATATTTGCATAATAACCTCTCAGAACGTCGACCATTTTGAACGTAAAGACATTGTGTAATGACAACTACCCGTTTGTGCACTATTTGCGGTTGGTGATGGTGACGTTAAATGTTTTTACTCTTTCCTTGCCATCATGTTAAAGTTTCCACTCGGTTTTATAGTATTTTAGAGTATGGATATACAATCTTCTTCTTCTTCTTCTTCCTCTTCATGTTTTAATGGTGTTGTTGTTGTTGTTGTTGATACATATTAGTTTATTTTTTTTAGAATCTTCCCGTTTCCATTCATGCTGTTCGGGAAATCGAACTCTCTTCGAAGTTTTGAGATTTTATTGTACAATTATAATGTTTACTTAAAGTTTGCAACCATATCGAACATTAATCAAGCAGATTATAGTTCTGGCCCTGAATTGTAACCCCTCTCCCTTTCCTCTCAACTTGAATATGATCTTGAACACTTTCCAAGACATGGATTATGAGTCGTGTTCATTTTTCATGATATTAGTGGGGCCTTATAATTACGATTTTTAATAAAATTTAATAGAAGTCTTCCATATTTAATTTTGATCCAGCAGCAGACTTCTGAGGAGATGATTCTTATTTGTGATCAAGAGCAGCAGCAGTGAGTTTTAGCTGATAAGGCTTATGTTTATCGACTTGGTATAGTGTATCTTAAATTAAAAGCAGTTTTTTATCATCCTAAAAGTTTTTGATGTAAATTAATTCACTCAGATTGTTCTTAATGTGTTCCACGTGTAGGAAAGTAAGTTATGTTCAAGTTAGCTTTTTGAGACTAGACATTCTCACTAGTAAAAACCATTTACAATTGCTATAACTATTGGCATGAAACGTGCGAAAAGACTGCAGCCAACTTGAATAAGTCGTTTCGGCTGAAAATTCTTTAATTTGTTTTAAGTGGTCATTGTACGGACAATTGAACAATTTTTTTTTGCCTATTGTATAGCTTACTCTGGTAGTTGTACAATAAACTAGGTCAAATTTAAAAAAAGATAGTATATTAGATTAATGAAATCATAGTCAATACTTTTTTTGAGTTATGCTGTCCTAAGTAAAAGCTTTGAAGTGCTTAGAACTGAAAACAGATGTCTATCTTCATTTATTTTGTTTAGTGCAAAGAGTGGGAGTAACAGGTCCTTCTGATGTTCGCGGAAAGATATACTTTAATTCAATTTTCAAGAATTTTTGCGACTAAATGCAAATCGATGGACATATTTGTAGTAAAACCCAATTGGATGTTGCAATAGAGCGCATTAGTTTCTTGATTGTATGCTGAGAGCAGAACTACAGGAATATCTGATTAAATAAACTTGTTAAGGGTTATAATAGAGCTGAAATCACGAACAACTCTGTAGATGATACAGTTCATGAGTTCCAGTGAAACTATTTACTTCTATTTTCTATGGTGAAAGAAACTGTGTACAACCGAAGCAATGGATATCTGTTCATGATGAGAGCGAACGGTGAACATTCGTGGAATTTCCTAGGGCTATTGTTCCTGATCTTCAGCCCGGTTGTCAATAATAGGCCCATAGATTGCCTTCGTAACTTTGAAAATATAATGTCTCATTCCGAACTATATGTTCAGCAATCTTATGACGTCAATTGCTTTTATTTTACTGAAGTACTCCTGTTACACACTTTAACTCTAGCAAATTTTTTTCGGATTTTCCAATAAAATTTTTTTATAATTTTTAATTATTTTAGGTAAGGGCGTTGTTATTTCCGACATTAGCGGCCGACACAGAAACGATCTGACCGGTGTTTTAAACCGATACAATGACCCTTCAATTATTCACCAGAACAAATAAATGTAGAATATAGTTGTCGAATGACTAAATAATTTCCTAACTAATACTACTCCGTTCAAGAGCAAAATTAATAAAGAATCATATTTATTGTATTAAAAACAGCACTTTACAGAAAAAACAAAGAAAAAATACACTTTTTAAATTTATTTATAAAAAAAGCACTAGAAAAAGCACTTAAAATTATATCACTTTTTTTTCTTTTCAGTGAAACATGTATATGCAGAAATAAAAATCTGCTCTAAGTAAAAAAAGATAACTTTGGTAGTGGCTGGCGGTGTGCCCCCCGCTGGCGGCCAGCCCCCCCCCCCTCAAAGGCTGCGAGGCGCCCCCAAGGTTTTGGTAAAATTGGACCGGACTTTATTCGAATTCAGACTCTCCCTATAGATAGAGCAGTCGATCCAGTGCTCAGTCAAATAGTGCCCCAGAAGGAAGGTAGCCACATGTTATTGAAATACATACACCATGTTTAAATCATTACTCGGGGTAATTTCTTATACATTAAAATTAACTGTCTCTCAGTTTAGAGAACGAATTGCCAGTAATTCGACTCAGGAAATTTTGTTTTCAGCAATATAATTCCTCCGGATTCCTATTTTAAAATTCCTATCCACATATATTGTGGGTTCCCCTCTGCAGCGTTTTTTGATTTCCTCATTATATTGTTGCGTAAAGTACAGACTCAGACTTACAAACTTACCATTGAAGATCATATCGCTTTCCAGTTCTGATTTTAAAAAAACGTTGATTGGTCTCCCGACGTTTAACTAGCTTTGGGTGAAACCCACTCCAATTAGTGGAGTCTATTTGTGAGCTGTTGATTTTACCGTGCGTCCAGTCATAGAGCATAGTTGCAAATTTTACTTTTAGCAGTATAGAATCTGTGTCCCCATATTAGACGATTACTTCCCCCTTTGCCGGCCACTTTACCATAGCCACATTGTAGTAGAATTTCAACATGAGCTTTTTAGAGATCTCCAAAATCGCGCTGCCTGCAGCAATATTTTTATTCTGTACAATGTTTCTTTTTTTTCTATTCAGTAGTACTATGTCTGTGTCAATGATTGTAAAAGAAACATAATTTGGACAGAAATATTTCGGGGACAGTGTTCGGGATCGGTCACGAAGTTACAACAATTTCTATTGCAAACACTCTCACATACTTCGCCAAAAGCTGAATTCAAAATAAGCTTTTAAGTTTCTGTTATGGCCATTCTTTGTGTTTCAGAGCTTATCTTGACAAAAGTATCAAAAAATGTTGTTATATATAGTTTTGAATAAAACGAAATACTCTGTGGACCTCTGCGACGATAAAACCATTGTTGCATATCAATTTTAAAGTCGCTTGATGCACAACAGTATTTATTTGGCACAATGTCAGTGATAAGATTTTGTTTTGGAGGTGACTAATGCAATCTGTCCACTTCGACTAAATACCCATTATGAGGGCCCAAAGAGTTCCTAATCACAGGTATCTTCCTGCACGGGAAAACAAGATCCTTTAAAGAATCTTGAATCTCAACTAGAGTATTCCCATCAATTTAAAAAAACCATCCCAATGGTCCAGTCTTTTAAACGCTGTCAATGTTTGGGACCTTGAGATCGTGAGGGTCATTGATCAACTTATAGCCAACTCAAGTAGCACATAATAGGGAATGGTTGAAGATTAGGGAAAATTAATCTCTAGGGAAACTGCATTTGATTTTGTTCCCGTCTTTTCTCCAGTTGGATCAGTTTTCAAGATACGATCCCCGTGAAAAACAAATGCACCCCTGATTGACCTTTCGATGAACAGGTGGTGATTGATGTCAGTGATTAGCCCAGTTTCTTCCCAACTTATTCTTAGGATGGGGTCCATTCCCCTATGAGCAGAACAAAAATAAAATCCCAAAGAACGATTTAATTCTCCGTGAGTTTTTTTTGTATATTTACGTAATAAATCTAAAAAAGTTAATGCAACACTTGAAAAATACAGCTAACATTAGTCAAAGCCATTTTTACACCCTCCTTCTGCTTAACCTTTTTTAAGAAAACTGTTATTATCGGGGGTGACTCACGATTGTGCATACTGTTGTAAAACGAATCAATTGGGAAACCAGCTTCCTCAGCAAATCTCAACATGGAAAAATAATAATCATAAGGATGTATAACCTTGACCGTCAACAAATCATATAAATAATTTGGAAATTGTTGCTTGAGAAGAGGGAAAGCGTTGCAGCCATCCTCGTATTTATGTACTTGAGTGAATTCGCTCAACGATATAGAAAAAAACTGTTGGAATCTAAAAAGTGAATTTTATTCGTTTACTCAACGTCGGCTTCAGCAAAACTCCAACTAAATTCCAAAACACGCAACTTTTCTGATGATTTATGAATGATATTGTAGCAAAAGCTGTCTATCACCCATGCATCATCCACTGTTCCATTTCTTTGAAGATCTGCCTTGATGGTTGTACAAACTTCAAATTGTACTTGGAGCTGTGTATAAAAACCTGGAGAAAGAGTTGCTGTCGAATTTTTAAATTACTTGGATTGTCAGCCCATCCCCAATATTTACTTTGTCCCGTTGAATTGGAAGCACTAACGTGACTATGATCCTTGAAAATATCATTTGAGGCGACAACACTCCTAAAAAACCAACAAGTTTTACAATTTTCTAGTGCTTGCTGATCCTTATCTTATAATATAAGTCAGCCTTTGGTGTGCCGCAGTTGTAAAATTGCACCGCTTGCTGTTTTTTATTAAAGATACCAATAACTTTTCCATGCTATCCTCCTCGTACATAGCCAAAAAAAACTCTTCCAGATACATTTTATTATTGGAATCACGAAGGGCATGTGCATAAGAACACGCATCTAGTTTGTGTTCCTTGACTATATTTGGCCTGGATGTGTCCGATACCTCTACCAGTCTTGGGTCACAAATTGATGATACTTTATCTGCTTGCATGAGTGACTTATGTAAATTTTAAAATTGAAAAGCGTGTCTGCTTTCTGCCGGCATTTTTATCCGTTGAGCTACAAGAATTGTGCAATGGCTTATGTGATCGGTGACGGTTTGTTCGTATCGAAATTGAGAAAGGCACATGTGGGACTATTTACGTTTCCCTTTCTTCATACCTGGAGATAAGAGTCGAATGATTGCTGTAACGGGGAACAATGACCATAGGAATTTACATCTTTGGGAGGCTCGTAAATAACCCAAACCCAATTTTTAACATTATCTATCATCGGTGTCCTAACTGAATACAAAACCCCTTTTTTATTTGGTTTCTTTCCCTTATTTACAAATTCTGTGTCATACTGGAGAACAACCACCCCAAACCCCAGATTTTCATTTGCTTTTTCAAATATGGTTACTGCTTTCAATGACACCGGATACTTCCCCTCTAAACAATCACAATTTACCTCAGAAACATTTTTACCACCGTTTCGAGAAATGCTCTAGAGATATTTCATTGATGAATCTTTTTTTAATGTCTTATGGGCTGCTGCTAAAAATATATATTTAAAGCATTGTAGTCCTGTTTCAAATTTGAAACCCTAAACCCCCTCTTATTGCTGAAAAGGCTGGGTGGCATTTTATTCGACGACTACCTCACCCTCCCCTTAAAATAAATTTATTTTTAAATCTACTGAGATTCAGATCTTTGTGCTAAATATATACAATGATGGACCTGCGTTCCCTCTCGTTAAACGTGTGCCAAGTCAGAATTAATGTGTTGAAACAGTCGAAAAAGTTGACCTCACGTTAAGTTCTACCTGAGTCAGAAGTTTGATTGCCAGTTGAAAAATGAAAATAAAAAATGTCTCCAGATGTCCACTTTTGTAAATTTACTTTTTGATTTACCGTTGCTTTAACCCCCCCTTGACCCGCCCAATTCTGAATCTGAATCTCAATAAGTTTTAAAATTTGGTTGATTTAGCTATGGACAACATTTAAAGGGTATGTTAAAATAACGCCCCGCCCGTCAACCACGTTTACTTCGGAAGGTTTAAAATCTAACTTCTGTGTTTTTAAGTGACCTAGAGCAGATTCTAACAAAGAAAATTTACCTAGTTCCGAGGAAATGAAACTATTTTCATGTCCTACACCTATTTTTACAGGATCAAATTCACTAATAGTAAAGTCATAGTCAAAATGTCACCGGAAAAATTAAGTCCTACAATTTGCAGTGTTGTTGCTACATTACTACTTCTATTACTAGCACTAGGTGCATCATTAGGCAGACTAGTGGGGGGTGACTAAGAAGTGTCAATAGCTCCACCCCCGTCTGTTCAATTACATTGGATGGAGATGGCATAAAGTCCCCTAGGGTAGTTAGCATGTCTTCCAGTGTGTTTGAGCCTGATCGAGCCAGCCTGATCGAGCCAGCCTGTATTGTCCTGTGATGTAATTTCTATATGAGGATCCGGTTCAGTTCACTACTAACATCACCTAAATGCTTAAGCATAAATATATCTGCCCACTGTAGATCTTCTATCACATCAATGTCACAAGTCAAATCATTTGCACTAGCCATGTCCCTAAAAAAATTATTAGGAAAAGCCCTAAACCAATCCAAAGTGTCTATAAGTAATGACGAGTCGTCGACAACATCCTTTCGCGGTACTAGAGTAATTTCAAGCCCATTTAATGCAGATGGTTTATGATTCGATAGTACTGCTATTTCATTAATCTATAGAAAAAAAAGGGACTTATTTTTTATGTGAAATAACCATTATTTTTATAAAGTTAATAAACTATGTCAATTTTTCATAGTCATTGTCCCACCACTTGAACAATTAAAAGAAACAAAATACATTGGCATATTTCTTTCATAATGACAACCGAAATTGTCAAAAATATCTTTTGTTTATTCAGAAAAATGAACTCTTATTCTTAAAGGATTAGTTAGAAAAAGGGACCTATATATAAAACAAACGGTTCAATTCGAATAAAATATAATTTTCGGAATGATAATACAAAATGGGGATCCAACTCTAGTGCCTGTCCCTCTTGATTGTATGTCTCAATAAAACCCGACCATCGTTCAACCGAGGCAGTATGTTCTATGAAGCATTGCTCTTCAGCCTCGGTTAATGGGCATGAACCCCATACATTGGATGTTGGTGGTGGTGTTGGTGTAAGTTTCCCTTTTCTCGACAATCCAAATTTTCCTATGTCGCTTGGTGATGGATTTGATTGAAGTGTTGGTAGCACTAAACCTGGACTAAATAAATCATTGTAAGAAGAAGAAGAACTTTTTTCTCCCTCAATATCAACGATTAAAGTACCAGTTCCGCAGGAAACAATTTTTCTTTTCAAAGGAAAAGCCTTGAAAATTTACAAACGATTTAAGAATTAAAGCTTAGGTAAATATCCCCGATGGCGACTCTTTTAACAATTTTTATTATTAAAGTAGCCTTCACCGTTATCTAAGATTTTTCTTTTGATTGTTTCAAAAACTATGAAGTTCTTCAAACATTACCCGGAACTTGTCTGTTAAATGAAACACACTCTAGAATTATTAACACAAAATTTAAACATTAAAAATCGGTTGAATATCGAAGACGAATATTCAAAAAAGTTACTTATTGTTCTAATTGAACCATCCTTGTGTTTCAAACGTCGTTTATAAGGATTGAATAAAAATCCTTTTTCTACAAAATAAATTTTTCAAAGAAAAATAGAAAATTCCATTAAAATAATCTAGATATCTCAAGCATAGATGAATCTGACGGGCCTATAAATTTTTAACACCCAGAAGTCTCCTGCATCTCCCTACCCCAAATATAAATGCTAATTTCAGTTATAATGAGGCCTATATTTTGTACAACTAAATCTCAAAAGAGAATTATTCAATTCAAGCTTAGTTTATAAGTAATTAATTAAAAACACTTTTTCTACAAAATAAGTTTTTCAAAGAAAATTAGAAAACTCCATTAAACAAAAAAAACAACAAGAATAAAAATCAAAATAATCTAAATGTCTCAAGCATAGATGAAGCTGACGAGGCTATAAATTTGTAACACCCAGAAGGCTCTTGCATCTCATTATCCCAAATATATATGCTAATTCAGCTATATTGCGTCCTATATTTTTTACAATTCAATCGCCAAAGAGCATTATTTGCTTCAAGTGTAGAAGATATCTATTTAATAAATTATTAAAATATTTTCAGAATATCTATTTACACTTACGTCAAAAATCACAGCTAGCTCACTAGATTCCTTCTTCCCTTCGGAATGTGGAGCGAAGCAAATTACACTTGGCCTGATTGCATTTAATGATTCGATTATCCCTGTCTCAATTTTGTCCTGGGATTCATCCAATTTTGTACGCTTTTGTTGCGATGGCTGATCAACAGCATTCTAAAATAAAAATCATTTTCAGTTTTCAAACTATTTAGCTTACGAGAGGGCATCCCCCCCTTCAATACCACAGTACCAAAGCCACAAAAGTTGAAAAAAGGACACAATTTAATTAGCTAGTTTAATTTTTATTTATTCAGAATATTAATGGAAGGTATTAGGCCTTTCAAATCTATAGTACCAAACATAAAAAGTTGGCTATTATATATCTTTTTTTTCAACTTTTATTTAGACCTTTTAAAACTTTATATACCTAGATTTCGAAATACTTAAAATCACAGAAAAAAGGAAGAAAGAAGACTTCTAAACATAACCAGAACCCAAAAATTATTAAGTATATGAAGGGGTTCGCCCTCTAGTCAATACCTCACCCCTTTACGCTAAAGTTTTTTTTTAGCACTTTCAAAAGAGGTATCTATTCTAATTAAACGGCCGGTGTGATTCAAGAGTTCGTGATTCGAACAAAATTTGGACTTTAGCGTAAAGAGCGAGTTATTGAATAGGGGTAAACTCCTTAATTACCGTGATAAAAACATATAAATATAGAAATTTTGTTATGTAAGTTAATTTGTAAGCTATGTCATAACTCAATTTTGAGGAAGCAGTTTTATGGTGAAGCTGACTGCCCTGTTTTGAATATTTTACTGAAATTTTAAGGAAAAAAAACAGGAACTCTTTAATTAGACCGGGTCTCTTTTTGAAAGTTTTAACATATTGTATCACAAAGAACTTGGTATTGATTAGGGGTAAACTACTTAATACAGATGATAAAAAAATATACATATATAAAGTATTAGTGTAATTTAGTTCGTTAGTTATGTCATAAATCAATTTTGAGAGAGCCATTTTATGGTTAAAATGACTCCCCTTTTTTTATTATTTACTTAAATTTTAAGAAAAAAAAAACAGGGACTTTTTTAATTAGACTAGGAAGCTGTTTTGAAAGTGCTAACAGCTTTAGCTTAAAGAGTATGATATTGAGGGGGGGGGCGACCCTTCAAATCAGGATTAAATATTCCTAAACTAATATGCATAGTCTGTTTTGATTTTTTCATGAATAATGAGCCAAAATTGAATTGAAGCAGCCTCTCTTTTTTTTTTGAATTTTTAATAAAATTTAAACACATTGACTGTTTTAATTAACATAGGAAGCTTTTTCAAAGAGCTAACAGCACGATGAAAAAAGAGTAAGTAAGGAAGGTAAAGGAAATTCTTCCTTAAGTTAATGACGAGAAAAAAATGATTTTCTTTTTTATTATAATATAAGAAAATTTTTTTTGACACGGACTTACCCTAAAAGGCATGTAGGCCATATATATATTATGAAGTAGAAATCTGCCCTACATAAATTATGTCAGAAACCTGTCCTTCATAACATATTACGCAATCCCAAATAGCACAGGAAGGAACGTAAAGGCCCAGAATAGCACAGGAAGGAACGTAAAGGGAGCAAAGTATAACTTAGATCTCTACTACCATCCTCTATTGAGGTTGAACAAACTTTAGTTGCGCAATGATATAGCTCTAAGGTGCTTTTAAGGAGCAATGAACTCTGAACAAACCCGGACAATTGTGAAACAGATTGCATAATGATCTAAGATTTTCGCTAAAGATTTTCTGATGATTTCAGAAATATTTAACAGGTTTAGTCTTGATGCTATTACGAAAGATTATTAAATGAATATAAAATGGGATTTTATATGTTTTATATTAAAAGGCGCCGAGAATAGAATTTTAGAACAGAACCCTTAGAATCTAGATTAATCCCTTGACACCAAGTAGTGAGGGGATAATAGGTTGTACGACGCTCATAGGGGGTAGGCTATACTATTGGAGTTACTACAAATACTTCTTACAAAATACAAAATAAGTTTTGTGCTCTGTTTTACACAAAAAGTTCAATGAAAAGAAATCCAGTAGTGAGGGGGTTATGGATTTGGCGATGCCCATAGCGGGTGTACTATTTGAGCTACGACAAAAAGTCGTATACATTTTAGGTGATGATACGACAACCCTTAGTTATCAATGACTCAACCTGCAAAGGCCCCAGTATCCTCCCCCCTCCGCAACTTTTATGTTTCCCTTCCATTTTTTATGCTTTAAAAAAATTGTTTATTTTTTTTCCTTTATTTTTAATTTTTCATATTTTTTTATACATAAGAAATTTATTCAACTTGTTTTTATATTTCTTAGAATGACATGAAATAAACATAAAACTAAAGAAATTCACATTTAATACTTTCGAAATACAAAATGAGAATGATGAAAAATAATGCTTGTAGTAGCACTTTTCTTGTTTTTTCTGACTTAGAACCTTAAGACTTTGAAAATTATTAAACTTTTTTTTATATTTATACGCCTGTATTTGTGGTACTCTATGGTTACTCATACATACTACGCAGTTCTCCCCATGATACTATTTTTTTTATGTCTTAGAATGATATAAATATGCTTAAAACCAAAACAATTCAAATTTAATATTTTTGAAATAAAAAATGAGAATCATATAGATATTTTAGTCATGACTTTTACTATTAGAAAAATAATGTTTGTGGTAGCACTTTTCTTCTTTCTTTCTGACTTGGAATTTTCTGGACTTGGAAAATTATTCAGCTTTTTTTATTTATTTATGTGCCTGTATTAGTGGTACTCTGGTTGCTTATACAGACTATACAGTTCTCCCAGTGATACTCTAATTTTTTACATGTCTTAGAATGACATGAAACATGCTTAAAACCAAAAAATATCACATTTAATATGTTTGAAATACAAAATTAGAAGGATATAGATATGCTAGTCGTGATTTTTATTGATAAAAAAATATGTTTGTAGTTGTACTTTTCTTTTTTTGGACTTGAAATTTTTTGGGACTTGGAAAACTGTTAAAATTTTCTTATGTTGTTATTATTTTTATTTATTTCGCTGTATCAATGGTACTAAATGCTTGCTCATAAACACTATTCGACTGTCTAAGTAATATCATATTTTGACATGTCTTTAAATGATATGAAGTATAATTAAAGCCAGAAAAAATCAAATTTAATATTTTTGAAATACAAAATAAGATCAAAAATATATAATAAACCAAGTAGTCAGCCACATGAAAAAAACTCCCGGTGAGTTTTTTTTTTGCATTTAAAAAGGCATAGATGGTGACACCATGTTACTACTTCAATTGCTGCCATCTTTTCACCACCGCTTATAGATGGCAGCACACCCACTCAGACACACGGATATAGTGAGAGAGACATTTAAGGTGGGTTCGCTTGGGTTCAGTAGGCGTGATATCATTGGAAATGTATACGAGCGTTGTTGTGGCAGTGAGAAATTGAATTTCTTCGGAGTATCGAAAAAATTCAAACTTGCTTAAGGTGGATATGCCAGAGTCAAATTTCCAGAGATGATAGAGCTCGAGGATAATGCAACCCTAAGACTAGTAGTGAATGATGCCAACTTCTTGCTGATGCTTCTGGTAAAACGTTACCTCTTTAAACATCATATCATTATCGTTCTGGTATTACCATTTAGCATAACGTAAAAGCAAGACGAGCGTACTCCAGTATCTATGTCATAAATCATATCATGTCTATGTGTCGGAACTGTAACCTTTGTAAAAATAATGAGGTAATAGACAGTGTGGTCGAGAGAAAAATTAAAAGGGCATGGACAGATGACATTGCCAAAGAAATTACAGACAATTCAGTGAAAAGCAAAGCATCAATAAACGTTAAGAGTATCACAGGTAGTTTACCATCAGATATCATCATTGAACAGAATAAAAGCAATGATAAAGAAGTGAAAATGAAATACTTCAAGAAAGTATGTGCACATAATAGAATTATCGTAGCATTGAATGCTGACATGAACAAATATTTGAACTATGAAAAAAGCACTAATTGTGACACCATTGGAAATGTATATGTGCATTGTCATAACGGTGAGATATTGAATTTCTTTGGAGTATCGAAAAATTTCAACATTGCTGATGGTGGATATAATAAAATAAAATAACCAGAGATGATAGGGCTTAAAGATAATTCGTGTCTAAAAGTAATAGTTGACAACGAGAGTCAACTTCTTGCTCGTAGCGCAGGTAACACGAAACCTATTGATAAGTCATGTTGCCATCTTTCGGGTATTAGCATTCAACACAAGATAGAAAGAAGAAAGGGATTCTGCAGAACCAATATCATAAAACAAATCATGTCTCAGTGACAGAATTGTTACCTGTGTAAAAATAATGTGGTAATAGACAGTGAAATCACCGGTAAAATCAAAAGGGCATTGGTAGATAATATCACTATGGAAATTAATGACAATTCTAAGAAAAGTAAAGCATCCGTGAATGTTGCTAGTATCATCAACAGTTTACCATCAGATACTGTCAATGAACACAATAATATCAATCATCAAATGTGTGATGCGAGTGTAGCTGAAACCATGTTAAATCTTGTATATGCCACCAAAATTGAATAAGTATCTTGTCATGAGAAAACATCATGAACAATTTTTTGGAACGAATTCAAACATTTAATTTTTTACATGATGATATTAATATTATGTAACAATGTATTTGAATAATATTTTGTGCATTACAGTGTTATTATGACTCCCTTAATTTTGGAATACGGTAAAAACTCGAATGTTTAGTATGTTCAATAATATAAACATGAAAATTAATGACAATTGTAAGAAAAGCAAAGCATCAGTGAATATTGCTAGTATCATCGTCAGTTTACCATCAAATACAGTCAATGAACTCAATTAACAAATGGTTCTGTGAAGTGAATATTCTTGGAAGGGTATCAATGGACGATGCTTGGTAGAAGAAACTCAGGTACTTGGTAAATTCCATGTCTTTTAATTGATTACAGAGTATCGAAATTAATAAGAAAACACTTTTGCATAGAACAAACTCAAGTATTTGGTATTGATGATTGAGTAACAAAAATTAAAAAAAAACTTTAGCTTAGAACAAACTCAACAAACTCTCAGACTCCATTGCGCGGCTAACATTCTAAGCCACTGCGCAACTAACACTCAAAACCAAGCAAACAACAAAGTAATGCATAAAATATTTTTATTGAAATATCGAAATGTAGAATATTAAAATAAAAATATGCTAGCTATATACTATTATACATTATTAATATAATTGAACGACTTTAGACATTTTGAATCTGTTTCATCGAATAATTCATCATGTTCTCTCTTGATAGTGTAGATATTCCCTTCTCTTAGTTCAGAGCTAGTAGAATAATCATTAATCTATTTTGAGTCATTCACAATTTTTACTGTGGTGTCACCTAGAGGTTCAATATGCGTTTTGTCTTTGGTATTAGTGGCCTCATTTACTATATCTGTTGGTACATGATCAATGGTAGTGATAAAGTTCACCTGCGCTTGATGTTTATAAAGAATTTAATCTTCCTGATATTTAAATTCTTATAATGTTATCCGACGTATCCAACAAATGATGTTGATAAAGAATTTATTCCCTCTGATACTTAGGTTTTGTCAATGTTACCCTATGTATCCGTCAAAGGATTTCGATAAAGAATTTATTCACTCTGATACTTAGATTTGGTAAATGTTATCCTATGTATCCGACAAAGGATGTTGATAAGGAATTTACTCACCCTGATACTTAGATTTTGTCAATGTTATTCTATGTGCCTGACAAAAGATGCTGATAAAGAATTTAATCACTCTGATACTTAGATTTGGATACTCTTATCCGATGTACCTGACAAAAGATGTTGGTAAAGGATTTATTTACTCTGACACTTAGATTTTGTGAATGCTATCCGATGTATCAGGTAAAATATGTCGATAATGAATCTATTCACTCTGATACTTAGATTTCGTTAATGTTATCTGACGTATCTAACAAAGGATGGTGATAAAAGATTGATGCACTCTGATACTTATATTTTGTCAATGCTATCCTATGTATCTGACAAAGGATGTCAATAAAGAATTTATTCACTCCAATACTTAGATTTTCTCAACGTTATCCTAGGTATCCAACAAAAGATGTTGATGAAGAATTTAATCACTCTGATGCTTAGATTTTGATAATGTTATCCGACGTATCCGACAAAGGATGTTGGAAAAGGATTTGTTCACTCTGATGCTTAGATTTTGATAATGTTATCCTACGTATCCGACAAAGGTTGTTGGTAAAGGATTTATTCACTCTGATAAGTAGATTTTGTTAATGTTATCAAATGTATCTAACAAAAGACTATGACAAAGAATTTATTCAATCTGATGCTTATATTTTGTGAATGTGATCTTACGTATCTGGCAAAGGACACTCATGGGGAACTCATCATTTTGATACTTAGATTTTTTTAATGTTATATGACGTATCTGACAAAAGATGTAGATGTAGAATTTATTCCCTGTGATACTTAGATTTTGTCAATGTTATCCTATGCAACCGACAAAGGATTTTGATAAAAAATAATCACTCTGATACTTAGATTTTGATAATGTTATTGATGTCTCCGATAAACTATGTTGATAATGAATTTATTCACTCTGATGCTTAGATTTTGTGAATGTTATCCGATGTATCTGTCAAAAGATATTGATAAGGAATTTATTCACTCTGATACTTGGATTTTGATAATGTTATCAAACGTATCTAACAAAAGACTAAGATAAAGAATTTATTCACTCTGATTCTTAGATTTTGTGAATGTTATCTGATGTATTCGACAAAGGACGTTGACAGATAATTAGTCATTCTGATACTCAGATTTTGATAATGCTATCAGACGCATCTGACAAAAGATTTAGATATAGAATTTATTCACTCTAATACTTAGATTTTGCCAATGTTATCCAACGTATCCGAGAATTGATATTGATAAAAAATTTATTCACTCTTATACTTAGATTCTGTGAATGTTATCAAACATATCTGACAAAGGATGTTGATAAGGGATTTATTCACTCTGATACTTAGATTTTGTGAATGTTATCCGTTGTATCCAACAAAAGATGTTGATAAAGAGTATATTCTCTCTAATATCTAGATTTTGTCAATGTTTTCAGACTTAACCGAAAAAAAGATGCTGATAAAGAATTGATTCAATCTGATTCTTAGATTTTGTCAATCTCATCTGACGTATCTGACAAAAGATGTTGATGAGTGATTTATTCACTCTGATACTTATATTTTGTCAATGTTGTCCTATGTATCCACAAAAGATGTTTATAAAGAATTTAATCACTTTGATACTTAGATTTTGTCAATGTTATCATACGTATCTGTCAAAGGACATTGATAAAGAATTTATTCACTCGGATACTTAGATTTTCTCAATTTTATCAAGCGTATCTAATAAACGACGATCATAAAGAATTTATTCACTCTGATGCATAGATTTTATGAATGTTATCCTATTTATTCGACAAAAGATATTGATAAAGAATTTAATCACTCTGATACCTAAATTCTGTCAATGTTATCCTATGTGTCCAACAAAGTATGTTACTAATAAATTTGATTTATAAAAAAACATAAACAAAATATGTAGTGCAAAAAAATTAAAAGATGTCATTCATTTGTCCTTCCGTTGTTAAGAAAAACTGTTTGAAAATAGGTAATAAATTATGTAGTGTCAATGAGTATTCATAGAGTACCACTAATATAAGCGCATAAATAAAAAAAAAGCTGAAAAATTTTCCAAGTTCAAAAAATTCCAAGTAAGAAAAAAAGAACAGTGCTACTATAAACGCTATTTTTCTAATAGCAAAAGCCATGACCAACACATCTATATCACTCCTTTTGTATTTCAAAAATATTAAATGTGATCTTTTTTTGCTTTAAGTATACTTCATATCATTTTGGGACATTTCAAAATATAGTATCACTGGGTCAGTCGTGTAGTGTCTATGATTAAGGATATAGTACCATTGGTACAACCATATAAATAAAAAAAATTCCAAAGTTCCAAATCAGAAAAAAGAAAAGTTCTACTACAAACATTATTTTTCTAATAATAAAAATCACGACTAGCATATCTATATCATTCTCATTTTGTATTTCGAAAATATTGAATGTGATGTTTTTGGTTTCAGGAATGTTTCATGTCATTCTAAGACATGTAAAAAAATATATTATCACTGGGAGAACTGTTTAGTGTCTACGCCCAACGATAGAGTACCACTAATACAGGCACATAAATAAATAAAAAAAGTTGAATAATTTTCAAAGTATAAAAAGGTTCTAAGTCAGAAAAAAAGAAAAGTACTACTACAAACATTATTTTTCTAATAATAAAAGTCATGACTAACATATCTATATCATTCTCATTTTGTATTTTCAAAATATTAAATGTAATGTTTGTTTTAAGTATGTTTCATGTCATTCTAAGACACGTAAAAAATACAATATCACTGGTAGAACTACTCAGTGTGTATTACAGGCGCATAAATATAAAAAAGTAAAAAAAATTGAAAAAAGTATAAAAAATGGGAGGAAGGGGTAAAAGGATGGGGGAAGGGATATTGGGGCCTTTGGAGGTTGAGTTATTTATGACTAAGTGTTGTCGTATTATCGCCTAAAATGTATACGAATTTTTGTAGTAGCTCCAATAGTATACCCACAATGGGCATCGCCAAATCCACAACCCTCTCAGTACTGAATTTCTTTTCATTGAACTTTTTTGTGTAAAACAGAGCACGAAACGTATTTTGTATTCTGTAAGAAGTATTTGTAGAAACCCCAATAGTATAGCCTACCCCCTATGAGTGTCGTGAAATTCATTACTCTCTTACTACTTGGTGTCTAGGGATTGTTCTAGATTTCTTAGGATTCTGTTCTAAAATTCTATTCTCGACGTCCTTTTAATATAAAACATTTAAGATCCCACTTTATATTCATTTAATGACCTGTTTCGTAAAAGCATCCAGACTATGCCAGTCAAATATTTCTGAAATCACCAGGAAATTTTTAGCCAACATCTTAGATCATTATGCAATTGGTTTCACAATTTTCCGGGTTTGTTCAGAGTTCATTGCTCCTTAAAAGCGCCTTAGAGCTATATTATTGCACAACTAAACTTCGTTCAACCTCAATAATGGATGGTCTTGACAAAGTTCGTTCAGCCTCAATAGAGGATGACAGAGATAAAGTTTGTTCAACCTCAAGAGTGCCAAAGGGGATAGCCTTGATAAGGTTCATTGAATATGATACGCTTCAGTGGTTCCTATAACAGCACGCAAAGTATCATAGAGGATGACCGAGATAAATATCCCTCAACCTCAAGCGTGACCTAGGGGATGACCTTGATAAAGTTCATTAAAATTGATACGCTTCAGTGGTGCCTTTGGCCACAAGCAAAGTATAACAGAAAATGACCTAGATAAAGTTCGTTCAACCTCAAGAGTGCCCTTGGGGACGGCCTTGATAAAGTTCATTCAACTTGATACGCTTCAGTGGTTCCTATAGCAGCAAGCAATGTATAATAGAGGATGACCTAAATAAAGTTCGGTCGACCTCAATAGAGGAAAACCTAGATAAAGTTCATTCAACTTGATACGCTTCAGTGGATTTTATGGCCATAACCAAAGTATAATAGAGGATGACCTAGATAAAGTTCGTTCAACCTCAAAAGAGAATGACCTAGATAAAGCGCGTTCAACTTGATAAGTTTCAGTGGTTTCTATGGCCGTCAGCAAAGCATAATAGAGGATGACCTAGATAAAGTTCCTTCAACCTCAATAGAGGATGACCTAGATAAAGTTCGTTCAACTTAATACACTTCAGCGGTTCCTATGGCAGTAAGCAAATTCATTATAAGCATTCTACTACTAGGGTTTGATGGATTTTGGGGATACGAATTACATATAATGGATAGGACCAGTCCTCCCGTTTCTAGGCATTTACAACAAAAAACCAACAAAGAGAAAAATCTCAATGAAAAGACAACAACAAACGGGACTACGGCCAGTGGAGAGAAAAGAAAAGACAAATGCAAAACAACGTGGACATTTCACCTGTATCACAAACAAGGCGTCTTCAGCACAAAAGACAGAAGAAGAACAAGATAAAAAAAAAACAAGTTAAAATTAAAAAAAAACAATAAAACCACCACAAAAAAAATTATAAAATTGGCGCAAACTGATCCACGTAGAAAAAAAAGATGCTGTTATGGAGTTACTTTAGTGAGAAAACTAGAGCAACTGAGGCAAAATAAAAAAAAAATGGAAATTACATTAACTATTCTGTTGCGAAATAATCCTTTTATTGGCTATTATTGAAGCAACTCATTTTGGTCTAGCAGGTAAAATAGTCCCCTGGTGATTATTTATAATCTTAATTCCCTTATTGACTGTTGATTCACTATTTAGAAGATTATCATAAATTGGGTCAATATTTAAACCACCAGTATCCCTATTTATCGAGAGGTTAGCAAACATATGTTTTTTAATTTCAGTTCGGCTTCTCTAGGCTATTGTGTGTAACCCCTTATTATTTGAAATACCTAAGGCCTCATCAAATTTTACGAAGTGATCTGGTTGAAACCAAATATGTTCTACTAAAGCTGAAACAAAAGTTTCTGGAGGCTTGCATAATTGTAGGTTTTTTTTTTATTGAATTTCGGTGTTCAATAAACCTTTCAAAAAATTGTTGGTGAGTCCTACCAGTATAGAACTTCCCACAAGAACACGGAATTTTATACACCCCACTTACTAAATTTACCCGAGTTAAATCCTTACCAGAACTACAGGAACTACCCATTGGCCTCAACGATTGGAAACATGTATCAATGCCAAATTTACGCAAAATCCGTGAGTTTCTCACCCAAACCAGGTACATATGCCAATGAAATGAAACTTTTTGATACATTAGATCTGAAGACTGAGAAATCCCAATAACCCTACTATCATGTTTAACACGTCTATTTTCAATTATTTTGTCAATAAACTTAATTGGGTAATTATTAAAAACAAAATATCCCTCAAGTATAACAATTCCGAATCCAGAGATTCCTGGGAGCAAATTCTAAAGGCTCTATCCACTAGTGAAATTACAACCCCCCGTTTCACTGACATAGGGTAGCAAGAATAAAAATTCAAATACCTATCATTGTGGGTAGGTTTTCGGTAAATCGAGAAAAGTAAATGGAGATCCCTTTTAATTAATAAAATATCCAGAAAAGGTAATTTATTATTTTCCTCAAACTCAACTGTAAATTTAATACTTTTATCAAAACTATTCAAATTCTTACAAAATAGGTCTAAGGAGTCCAATCCATGTTTCCAAACACACACCATATCATCCATAAGCCTACCCCAGAAACAAGGGGAGATTCTAAAATTGTGTATAGTGGAGGTTTCAATAGAATCTATGAAAAGATTTGCCAATAAAGGAGAGAGAGAAGCCCCCCATAGGTAACCCAAAAATTTGTCTATAAGACTCCCCTCTAAAACCAAAATAAAAATAAAATTTATTTACTAGGATAATTAGTTTCATAATGACTTTTACAAAGAATTTTACAAATGAAGTCAATGAGATAAACAAGGTGATGGGAAGTAAAAGTGAATTTGAGGCTCATGAACTTCCTGAGGTCCGTAAGAGGAAGTATATTTCCGTCAGCCAAACTAAAACGAATCCTTCATATTGTCTGGAGAATTTAGAAGTGAGGGACATAACACCTTCAAGACGAACACCTTCAAAACCCAGCTTTCGATCCTTCTCTTTTAAGGGGTAATGAAACCCTATTATTCCATATTTGTTAAAATTCCCCAGACTAGGGTACAGTGTTGCCACTACGAATTTTCGAAATCTGTGAAAAAAGTGCCAAAAAACCTGTGAAATTCGTCAAAAAACCTGTGACCACTTTTGAAGCGTGTTCAGTCCTTTTTACTACAGTTTACTTTTGGTACTCCAAAGTAGCAACGCTAGAAAGTTTCTAGCAAAGATGCTTAAACCTGGGAAGATCAGCCTCTAGCTTGAAAACACGTCATGGAAAATTAAGAGGATTGCTACCTAGCGGTCTGTTCCCTGCATGAGTTCTGAAAGTATTGCCAGCTTTGACATTAACGTTACCTATAAATTATATGTAGTGCTTGTTCAATTTGAATCGATAGCAGAAAGATAGTCATGAGAATGTCAACAAAGCGAAATTTTATATTGATACCGCTACCTATCTTAGTCGAAAAGTAAAGAGCAAATCATCGAGAGTCATTTACACTTCGACAATTGCATTAGTTATGCAAGAAAGATGCGAGTCGTTTATCTTTGTTATCTATTAAGGATCTTTGGGGGGGACAAGGTCCAAAAGGCTGTAGCAACGAAATGGCTATTTTTACCAACGATGACCTATATGGTTTTAAAGTTGAAAATTATGTTGTTCAATCCGCATGGAAAAACGTGTGATCACCTCCGCACGGTTTTCTGCATCGTGTAATTGTACTTTCAGTTCAGACGCATAGGATTTTCCTTAAAGACCTTGTGCACACCTGACAGAAATTCTAATTTCCAGACTGGAAATCTATTCGCAATTCCAGGCAGAAACTATCGATTTTTTTGGTTCGTGCATTTTCTTCCAAATTCTGTAAGTTTCAGCCCATAGTGCAACTTATGATGTGAGAGGATAAACTGTCAAACTACGTTGCTTTGATAGAAGTTCGCAAGATAACGGAAGGCAAAATAAAAAGATGTATTTTGTTTCAAAACAAGTTTGCTAAGTTAAGTGGTTAAATTATTTAACAACCCCTCTATCTTGCCGTCTTTTGAAAATTTAGAAGTAGCCCTGAGCTACTTAAAGCAATTGTAGGGCTGAATTACCTAACTAAAAAGTCTTCACTGCATTTTTTTTTAATTTAAGTTAAAATCAGTGTTCCTAAATTTTAAGCATATCCAAACCTGACAGACAAGAAATCTGAGTTTAAAGAATTGTGCTTAACAAACACAAAGCAAAACTTCTTGCAGAAGTAAAATAAGTTGGTAGATCATAAAAAAGGGGGTATCCACATCCAGACGTTAATTTTTCAGAGGTCTAAAGCAATCGCTAGACATCAAACTTGGTCACCCACATACAGCTCTATATCACTTAGGTGATGATATCACAGATTTCAAAAGGGTCACAGGGGAATGAATTTCACACACTGACAAATCATATTTTCAAAACACTTCACCTGTTTTCTTAGAAACCACGCTGAAATTTGATGATCCAAGTACAATTTCTAGTATCTCCTAATATGAAGCAATGTGTACTGAAACTTAGCCAGCCACGTTTGTCTTGCACAGTTTTAGTTAAGAGTTTAGGGTTTTACCCTAGAGACTTAGCTTAGAGTTTTAGTTAGAGTTCTAGTTTAGTTTTAGTTAAGAGTTTAGAGTTTTAGCTTATAGTGTTAGCTTAGAGTTTTTGTTAGAGTTCTAGTTTAGTTTAGTTTTAGTTAAGAATTTAGAGTTTTAGCTTAGAGTCTTAACTTAGAGTTTTTGTTAGAGTTTTAGTTTAGTTTAGTTTTAGTTAAGAGTTTAAAGTCTTATCTTAGAGTCTCAGATTAGAGTTTTTGTTAGAGTTCTAGTTTAGTTTAGTTTTATTTAAGAGTTTAGAATTTTTAGCTTATAGTCTTAGCTTAAAGTTTTTGTTGAAGTTCTAGTTTAGTTTAGATTTAGTTAAGATTTTAAAGTTTTAGCTTAGAGTCTTAGCTTAGAGTTTTTGTTAGAGTTGAAGTTTAGTTATGATATTTCTAAAGTCAATTAAGATGAAGAAATGTTGGAGTGTAGGTTTGACATCACCAGGCACGTGCGAGGGAAATTTTTTTTTGGTGGAGGACTAAAAAAGGCAAACAGGGGTAAAGGAATTGAGTCTATCAGACAACTAATGAAAATACCTAGGTTTTTTCTGATTTTTTGGGCAATATACATATTCATACTGATGAGTCTTGGTTGATCTAATTAAATATTTTTTCATGTAAATCAACTAATTTTCTAACAATTTTTTTTTTGGACTGATAAATTATTAAACTTTTTTTTGGAGTTCTAGTTTAGTTTAGTTTTATTTAAGATATTAGTGTTTTACCTTAGAGTCTTAGCATAAAAGTTTTGTCAGAGTTATAGTTTAGTTTTTATTTAGTTAAGATTTTGATGTTTTACTGTAGAGTTTCAGTTAGAGTTCTCGTTTAGTTTAATTTTACTTATGAGTTTGCTGTTTTACCTTTGAGTCTTCAGTTAGAGTTTTTGTTAGAGTTCTAGTTTAGTTTAGTTTTAGTTAAGAGTTTAGAGTTTTAGCTTAGAGTCTTAGCTTAGAGTCTTAGCTTAGAGTTTTTGTTAGAGTTCTAGTTTAGTTTAGTTTTAGTTAAGAGTTTAGAGTTTTAGCTTAGAGTTTTAACTTAGAGTTTTTGTTAGAGTTCTAGTTTAGTTTAGTTTTTGTTAAGAGTTTAGAATTTTTTGCTCAGAGTCTTAGCTTAGAGTTTTTGCTGAAGTTTTAGTTTAGTTTAGTTTTAGTTAAGAGTTTAAAGTTTTAGCTTAGAGTCTTAGCTTAGAGTTTTTGTTAGAGTTGAAGTTTAGTTATGATATTTCTAAATTCAATTAAGATGAAGAAATGTCGGAGTGTAGGTTTGACATCACCAAGCACGTGCAAGGGAAATTTTTTTTGGTGGGGGGCTTAAAAAGGCAAAAAATGAGTGAACTACATAAGTTTATAAGACGGTTCATGAAAATCCCAAGTTTTTTTCTGATTTTTGGGACAATACCTAAACTCCTTTTTATGAGAACTGATGATTCTAATTCAAAATTTTTTTTCATGAACACAAACTATTTTTTTTAGTTAGAGTTATAGTTTAGTTTAGTTTTATTTAAGAGTTTAAAGTTTTAGCTTAGAGTTTTTGTTGAAGTTCTAGTTTAGTTTAGTTTTAGTTAAGAGTTTAAAGTTTTAGCTTAGACTCTTAGCATAGAGTTTTTGTTAGAGTTGAAGTTTAGTTATGATATTTCTGAAGTCAATTAAGATGAAGAAATGTCGGAGTGTAGGTTTGACATCCCCAGGCACGTGCGAGGGAATTTTTTTGTTGGTGGGGGGCTTAAAAAGGCAAAAAATGGGTGAACTACATGAGTTTATAAGACGGTTCGTGAAAATCCCAAGGTTTTTTCTGATATTTTGGACAATACCCATACTCCTATTGATGAGGACTGATGATTCTAATTCAATGTTTTTTTCATGAAAACAAAACTATTTTTTTTAGTTAGAGTTCTAGTTCTAGTTTAGTTTTAGTTAAGAGTTTAGAGTTTTAGCTTAGAGTCTTATCTTAGAGTTTTTGTTAGAGTTCTAGTTTAGTTTAGTTTTAGTTAATAGTTTAGAGTTTTTAGCTTAGAGTCTTAGATTAGAGTTTTTTTTGAAGTTCTAGTTTAGTTTAGTTTTAGTTAAGAGTTTAAAGTTTTAGCTTAGAGTCTTAGCTTAGAGTTTATGTTAGAGTTGAAGTTTAGTTATGATATTTCTAAAGTCAACTAAGATGAAGAAATTTCGGAGTGTAGGTTTGACATCACCAGGCACGTGCGAGGGAAATTTTTTGTTTATGGGGGGCTTAAAAAGGCAAAAATGGGTGAACTACATGAGTTTATAAGACGATTCGTGAAAATCCCAAAGTTTTTTCTGATTTTTTGGACAATACCCATACTCCTATTGATGAGGACTGATGGTTCTAATTCAAGATTTTTTCATGAAAACAAACTATTTTTTTAACAAATTTTTTTTTTGGACTTCGAAATTATTGAACTTTTTGTTAGAGTTCTAGTTTAGTTTAGTTTTAGTTAAGAGTTTAGAATTTTTAGCTTAGAGTCTTAGCTTATAGTTTTTTTTGAAGTTCTAGTTTAGTTTAGTTTTAGTTAAGAGTTTAAAGTTTTAGCTTAGAGTCTTAGCTTAGAGTTTTTGCTAGAGTTGAAGTTTAGTTTAGTAATAGTTAAGAGTTTAGAGTTTTAGCTTAGAGCATAGAGAAATATAATTCAGGAAATTATGAAAAAAAAAAATTTAGACGGTGTTACGTGCGCGCACGTAGCCCCGTCTAAATTTTTTTCTTGAATCCCCCATTTGGATGCACAATACAGAAATTTAATTCAAGAAATTATGAAAAAAAATGTATGTAAGTAAGTAACAAACTCTATGCTTTTTCTGCATCAATTGTCGGATATGTTTAATAAAATATGCAAAGTCGACATAGCTTTATTTCATTTTTTAAGGTTAATTTAGACGAGGTTAAGTGCGCGCACGTAACCTCGTAACGCACGCGCGCGCGCACGTAAGGGTTTTAAGTTATGCCCTGGGAGCATTAAAGGTTTTTATAGAAGGCGTTGTCGTAGAAACTTCAAAAAGCGCTCATTCGATTGGAAATTGAGAGGGCTAGTGCCCTTTTTAACAGTCGAAAGTGATTGGAGGGCAACTAGCCCCCCCATGCCCATCATTCCCCCAAACATATCCAATCAAAATTTTGAGATAGCCATTTTGTTCAGCGTAGTTGATTTCAAGATAGAAAACATGTTTTTGAGGAGGACACTCCCCCACAACTCTCAAGGCAAGGGTTTTAAGCTATGCCCTGGGGGCATATAAGGTTTTTATAAAAGGCGTTGTCGTAAAAACATCAAAACAGGCTCATTTAATTGGAAATTCAAAGGGCTAATACCCTTTTTAATAGTCAAAAGTGATTGGGGGGCATCTAGTCCCCCCCTCACGCCCCTAATTTCCCCAAATACATCCAATCAAAATTTTGAGATAGCCATTTTGTTCAGCATAGTTGATTTCTGGATAGAAAATATGTTTTTGAGGAGGACACTTCCCCACAACCCTCAGGGAAAGGGTTTTAAGTTATGCCCTGGGGGCATATAAGGTTTTTATAGAAGGCGTTGACGTAAAAACATCAAAACAGGGTCATTTAATTGGAAATTCAAAGGGCAAATACCCCTTTTCATAGTCAAAAGTGATTGGGGGCATCTAGTCCCCCCCCTCACGCCCCTCATTTCTCCAAATACATCCAATCAAAATTTTTAGATAGCCATTTTGTTCAGCATAGTTGATTTCTGGATAGAAAATATGATTTTGAGGAGGACACTCCCCCACAACCCTCAGGGAAAGGGTTTAAAGTTATGCCCTGGGGACATATAAGGTTTTTATAGAATGCGTTGTCGTAGAAATTTCAAAACAGGCTCATTCGATTGGAAATTCAAAGGGCTAGTTCCGTTCTTAATAGTCGAAAGTGATTGGAGGGGAACTAGCCACTTCCCCACGCCCATTATTCTCCCAAACACATCAAAATAAAATTATGAGATAGCCATTTTGTTCAGCTTGGTTGATTTCCAGATAGAAAATATGTTTTTGAGGACATTCCCCCACAACTTGCAGAGCAAGGGTTTTAAGTTATGCCCAGGGGGCATAAAATGTTTTTATAGAAGACGTTATCGTAGAAACTTTAAAAAAGCTCATTTGATTGGAAATTCATCGGGCTAGTGCCCTTTTTAATAGTCGAAAGGGATTGGAGGGCAACTAGCCCCCCACCACGCCCATCATTCCTCCAGACACATCCAATAAAAATTTTTAGATAGCCATTTTGTTCAGCGTAGTTGAGATAGAAAATATGTTTTTGAGGAGGATACTCCGCCACAGCCCTCAGGGCAAGGGTTTTAAGATATGCCCTGGGGGCATAGAAACTTCAGAAAATGGCTCATTCGATTTGAAATTCAAAGGGCTTGTGCTCTTTTTAATATTCGAAAGTGGTTTAAATTATATTATATTCTATATATATATATATATATATATATATATATATATATATATATATATATATATATATATATATATATATATATATATATATATATATATATATATATATATATATATATATATATATATATATATATATATATATAAATTCAAATGAATTTGCTGAGAAAAATGTGGATTGTCAGTTTAATATACATATGCTGATATTTATTCACTATAGCGTATGATTTCCAATCCAATAAGCCCCCTTTGAAGTTTATATGACAATATTTTCTATAAGACCCTATGTGTCCCCAGAGAATAACTTGTAGCCCTTGCCCTGAGGGCTGGAAAATTTGTTATCCTCAAAGACATAATTTCCTTAGCTTTCTGATAGGCTTAACAAAGGGCTATATCAAGGTTTTGACTGGAAATGTTTGGGCAAATGATAGGTGTGGAGGGAGACATTTGGCCTCTGACATTTGGCCCTTAGTTTAGAGTTTTAGTTAGAGTTCTAGTTTAGTTTAGTTTTAGTTAAGAGTTTAGAGTTTTAGCTTAGAGTCTTAGCTTAGAGTTTTAGCTTAGAGTCTTAGCTTAGAGTTTTTGTTAGAGTTCTAGTTTAGTTTAGTTTTAGTTAAGAGTTTGGAGTTTTAGCTTAGAGTTTCAACTTAGAGTTTTTGTTAGAGTTGAAGTTTAGTTATGATATTTCTAAAGTCAATTAAGATGAAGAAATGTCGGAGTGTAGGTTTGACATCACCAAGCACGTGCGAGGGAATATTTTGTTGGTGGGGGGCTTAAAAAGGCAAAACATGGGTGAACTACATGAGTTTATATAACCCATGTAGTTCACCCATTTTTGCCTTTTTAAGCCCCCCACCAACAAAAAATTTCCCTCGCACGTGCCTGGTTATGTCAAACCTACACTCCAACATTTCTTCATCTTAATTGACTTTAGAAATATCATAACTAAACTTCAACTCTAACAAAAACTCTAAGCTAAGACTCTAAGCTAAAACTTTAAACTCTTAACTAAAACTAAACTAAACTAGAATTTCAACAAAAACTCTAAGCTAAGACTCTAAGCTAAAAAATTCTAAACTCTTAACTAAAACTAAATTAAACTAGAACTCTAACTAAAACTCTAAGCTAAGACTCTAAGGTAAAACACCAAACTCTTAACTAAAACTAAACTAAACTAGAACTCTAGCTGAAACTCAACAGTAAAACATCAAACTCTTAACTAAAACTAAAATAAAATACAACTCTAACAGAAACTCTAAGCTAAGACTAAGGTAAAACTCTAAACTCTTAACTAAAACTAAACTAAACTAGAACTAACAAAAAGTTGAAGAATTTCGAAGTCCAAAAAAAATAATTTGTAAAAAAATAGTTTGTTTTCATGAAAAAAATATTGAATTAGAACCATCAGTCCTAATCAATAGGAGTATGGGTATTGTCCAAAAAATCAGAAAAAACCTTGGGATTTTCATGTACCGTCTTATTAACTCATGTAGTTCACCCATTTTTGCCTTTTTAAGCCCCCCACCAACAAAAAATTTCACTCACACGTGCCTGGTGATGGCAAACCTACACTCCGACATTTCTTCATCTTAATTGACTTTAGAAATATCATAACTAAACTTCAACTCTAACAAAAACTCTAAGCTAAGACGCTAAGCTAAAACTTTAAACTCTTAACTAAAACTAAACTAAACTAGAACTTCAACAAAAACTCTAAGCTAATACTATAATCTAAAAATTCTAAACTCTTAACTAATACTAAACTAATCTAGAACGCTAACAAAAACTCTAAGTTAAAACTCTAAGCTAAAACTATAAACTCTTAACTAAAACTAAACTAAACTAAACTAGGACTCTAGCAAAAGCTCTAATATAAGAATATAAGATAAAACTCTAAACTCTTAACTATAACTAAAATAAACTAGAACTCTAACAAAAAATATAAGATAAGACTCTAAGGTAAAACATCAAACTCTTAACAAAAACTAAACTAAACTAGAACTCTAACAAAAACTCTAAGCTAAGACTCTAAGGTAAAACTCTAGACTCTTAACTAAAACTAAACTAAACTAGAACTCTAACAAAAAGTTGAATAATTTCGAAGTCAAAAAAAAAAATTTGTTAAAAAAAATAGTTTGTTTTCATGGAAACAATATTGAATTAGAACCATCAGTCCTCATCAATAGGAGTATGGGTATTGTCCAAAAAATCAGAAAAAACCTTGGGATTTTCACGAACCGTCTTATAAACCCATGTAGTTCACCCATTTTTGCCGTTTTAAGCCCCCCCCCAACAAAAAAAGGTAGATCCCATTTATTTTCGATTCTGAGTATTTTTGGTTTTCCCTCAAAAATTAACCCCCCCCCCTCCCCTGCCCTCAGAAATGGGGTAACGAAGGGTCTCTGAGCCTTGCACTTAAGGCAGATCCTATTTATTTTTGATTCCGTTTTTTTTTTTTTGTCCCTCCAAAATTGACCCCCCCCCTCCCCTGCCCTCATAAATGGGGGAAGGAGGGGCCGCTGATCCGTCCCTTGAGGCAGATCCCATTTATTTTTGATTCTGAGTATTTTTGGTCATCCCTCCAAAATTGACCCCCCCTCCCCTGCTCTCAGAAACGGGGGAACGAAGGGCCTCTGAGCCTTGCCCTTGAGGCAGATCCCATTTATTTTCGATTCTGAGTATTTTTGGTTTTCCCTCCAAAATTGACCCTCCGATTTCCAATCGAAGGAGCCCTTTTGGAAAGTCTCTACGAAAACACTTTCTATAAAAACTTTATATATGCCCCCAGCGTATAACTTACAACCCTTGCCCTAAGGGTTGTGTTTTGGGAAACGATGGGCATGAGAGGGGAGTTAGTTGCCCTCCAATCAGTTCCGACCAGCCTATTAAAAAGGGCACTATCCCTTTCAATTTCCAATCGAAGGAGCCCTTTTGGAAAGTCTCTACGAAAACACTTTCTATAAAAACTTTATATATGCCCCCAGCGTATAACTTACAACCCTTGCCCTAAAGGTTTTTGGGGATTTGAACTTTCAACTACGTTGAACAAAATGGTCATCTGAAAATTTTAATTGGATGTGCTTTGGGGAGTGGTGGGCGTGAGAAGGGGGGATAGTTACCCTCCAGTCACTTTTGACTATTAAAAAGGGCATTAGCCCTCTGAATTTAAAATTGAATGAGCCTCTTTTGAAGTTTTTACGATAACGCCATCTATACAAACCTTATATGCCACCAGGGTATAACTTACAACCTTTGCACTGAGTGCTCTGAGAGGGTTATTACCCTAAAACGCCCAATTTCCACATTCAGCTGCGTTGAACAGAAGGGATATCTAAACATTTTGATTGGATAAGTTTGGGAAAATGATGGGTCTGACAGTGGGGTTAGTTCCACTCCAATTACTTTCGACTATTAAAAAGGCCACTAGCTCTTTGAATTTGCGATCGAATGAGCCGTTTTTGAAGTGTCTGCGAAAACAGTTTCTATAAAAACCTTATATGACTTACAGCCCTTGGGTTTGAGGTCTTGCCTGAGGGGTTTGGGGTGGTTGTCATTCTCAAAGACTTAATAAATTTCAACTACGTTGAACAAAATTACCATCTCAAAATTTTTATTGTATGTGTTTGGGAAATGGCGGGTTTGAGAGGGGTTTAGTTTCACCATCACTTACAACCTATCACTTACAAGTACTAATTTAGGGCTATAGCCCTTTGAATTTCCAATCAAATAGCCCTTTTTCAAGTTTCCACGACAAAGCTTTCAATAAAAACCTTATTTGCCCCTAGGGCATAACTTATAGCCCTTGCCACAAAGACTGCGGGGGGAATGTCCAGGTCAAATATATAATTTCCAGACCTTTCAACTGCTTTGAATAAAATGGTTATCTCGAAATTTTGACTGGATGTGTTTGGGGAAATGGTGGGCGTGAAAGGGGTTTAGTTGCCTTCCAATCACTTTCGACTATTAAAAAGGGCACTAGCCACTCCAATTTCCAATTGAATGACCCCTTTTCGAATTTTCGCCCTAGTCTAAATGAAAAATAAATAATAATACATTGTGCCAACATCGTTCTTTACTTAGGCAGCGCGATTGCGCTGCCTATGATATACAATATCAAACCTTCGCCCGGAAAATATTTTCCAAAAAGACGCTTCCCACCCAGACGCCTCTCCATCCCGGACCGTTTCTCAGTCTTTTCCTATCCTGTACCCCATTCGTTGCTTAATTTCAAGATGAGAAAAATTTTTATCCCTTGTATTAAGCAACAAAATGAATAAGACATCCAACTAATTTACATCTTATAATTTGTAAGAGTTTGCTCTTCTTTCGTTTTTATATTTTTAATTTACTAGTTTTATTTTTTTTTTATTTTTTGACATGTTATCATGTATATCCAAATATGTGTATTTGGACTTTTTTTTTAGGATAATGCTTCCTCAAACTATTGCTCGGGGTTCAAAATATTGCTCGGGGTTAGAAAAAACATATTTCAGAACCAAAAGTATTTGGCTCTACAGGAGGTGGGTTGTTTTTTTTGTTGTTTTTTTCTTAATGAAGGGGCTCAACTATGAAAAAACATTTTTATTGTTCTTTAGCCATTGGACTGCCAAAACTTATAATTTCTAATTTGTTTACATATTAGAAGGAGGTACACGTCAAAAAATTTCTCCTGGATATAGCATCAGTTTTTCAGCTATTACTTCGAATATGTTCGGTTAGCAGCGTTCTTTGAAAACGCGGTTCCTCCACAAAAATTTGTCACACATATTTATTCTATTTTTTTTCTAGAATTAATTATACTTATTGCTGGAATCATCATTGGAATCAAAATATTCGAACTGTAATTAGAAAAAATATGAAAACTGAATATTTGTCTTTTGGGAATATCTAAGACATTTATTTCCCACAGGCAGACTCCATCATATAACTAGAACACCCGAACTTTTCTTTTTTATTAAATAACAAGTTTTTTTTTAACTGAAAGCAAGGAGCGACATTAAAACTTAAAAGGAACAGAAATTATTCCGTATATGAAAGGGGCTGTCCCCTCCTCAACGCCTCACTCTTTACACTAATTTTTTTATTGTTTAAAAAAATAAAGTTGTATGACAGAGTCAAACTTTAGCGTAAAGAGCGAGGCGTTGAGGAGGGGACAGTTTCTTTCATATACGGAATAATTTCTGTTCGTTTTATGTTTTAATGTTGCTCCTTACTTTCAGTTGAAAAAACTTGTTTTTTAAAATTTAATTTCTGAACGTTTTTCAATTAATGCAGCTTCTATTTTGGCTCACCGTACTAGAATAATTAGAATGAAATTTGTATATTAATTTTACTTGTTTTGGCTGAATGGCTTTCTCAAAAAAATTTTCTGACGTAGCTTACGAACTAACTTACGTAACTAAATTCTATATTTGTACGTTTTTATTACGTATATTAGGAAGTTTACCCCTAGTCAGTACCTCGCTCTTTACGCTAAAGTTCGATTTTTTTTCGAATCACAAACCCCTGAATCACAAATGCCGGTTAATTAGAATAGATAGCTCTTTTGATAGTACTAAAAACCGACTTTAGCGTAAAGGGTGAGGTATTGACTAGGGCGCGAACTCCCTCATATACGTAATGATTTCTTTTTGTTTAAGTTTTAATGTTACTCTTTACTTTTCTTTGAAAAAACTTGTTTTTTTTCATTTAATTTCTGATCTTTTTTTTAAAACATGCCGGGAAATCCGGTGCCCTTTTCATAGAAATGCCGCTTCCCCAAGGAAACATCCTTCGTGGAAAAATACTCCCCCGTAACCCCTCCTCCGACCCCCCCCCCAGAAAGAAATCCCTCCTGAAATGTCTGTATACTTCCCATTAATAAATAATATATGTAAACAATGGGCAAAGTTCATAACTTGCAGCCCTTTCCCCCGGAACTGTGGGGGATTAAGTCATCCTCAAAGACAAATTTATTAAATCTTCGACTATGGTGAATAAAATGGCTATCTCAAAATTATGACTGGGTGACTTCGGGAAAAAATGAGCGTGGGAGGGGGCCAAGTTGCTCTGGAATTTTTTGGTCACTTGAAAAGGACACTAGAACTTTTAATTTCCGTTCAGATGAGCCCTCTCATAGTATTCTAGGACAACTGGATCGATGCGATCACCCCTGGACAAATAAAAAAAATTGAAAAAAATAAAATAAACGTGCATCCGTGATCTTTCTTCTGGCAAAAAGTACAAAATTCCATATTTTTGTAGATAAGAGCTTGAAACTTCTATAGTAGGGTTCTATGATAAGCTGAATCTAATGGTGTGATTTTCATTAGAGTACTATGACTTTTAGTGTTGTTTTCCTCTTTTTTCGAAAATCAGGCAAATTTTCTCAGATGCGTAACTTTTGATCGGTAAGACTAAACTTAATGAAACTTATATATTTGAAATCAGCATAAAAATTTGATTCTATTGAACTATCCATTGGTATGAAAATTCCGGTTTTTAGAGTTGTGGTTACTATTGAGCCGCGTCGCTCCTTGCTTGCAGTTCGTTACCACGAACTGTTTGATTATTATTTGGAGCCGAAGAGACTGGAATTCACCATGAAAGCCCATTTTTTTTTTTTTTTTTTTTTAAATCTGTTTACCCCTTACTCTGCAGTGAGGACCGTTTGAAGTTTGGAGACTTCCAAGACGAATCAATGTCATGTCGTTTTTATTAAAATTAAACAAAAAACGAATTTTCTCAACTGAAAGTAAGGAGCAATATTAAAACCTAAAACAAACAGAAATTATTACATATATGAGACGGTTTGCCCCCTCCTCAACACCTCACTCCTTACACTAAATTTTAAATTATATCCCAATTCTTTAAAAACCACTCCGGAAGCACAATGGTCGTTTAATTAGACAATAAGTAGCTTTTTCTTAAGTACCCAAAAACTCTAGCGTGAAGAGCGTAGTGTTGAGGAGGGGGCTACCCTCCTCATATATGTAATAGTTTCTGTTCGTTTTAAGTTTTAACGTTGCCCCTTATTTTCAGTCGAAAAAAATGTTTTTTTTCATTATTTCATGAAGCATAGAGACTATTTTTTTTTAAAGGCAATGAAAAAAGTATGTCAATTAAAGTGAAAGTATATAAAATGAAAAAAGTAAGTAATTACAAAAATACACAAAACAACAGCCTACTTAAAAAAAAATAAGGTATAAGCTTCCAACATTCAGTTCTGTTGAGCAATGCCGAAGCGTTTTTTAATACCAACACGGAATTTTAATACCAATAGATACATCAAAAGAATCAGATTTTTATGCTGATTTCAAATATATAAGTTTCATTAAAAGCTATATTCCGAGGTTCGGCCGACGAAACTGCCTGCTATCGTTAATAGGGAAGAAAAACGTGATATCAAAAAAGAAGAAAAGGTAGTTGCTACCTCAAACAAAGACGCTATTTTAGACACAAAGACTGTGCCAAACAAAGAAACAGCAAGCGCTGAAAGTGCCATGATTAGAAATTCCGAAGAAGAGCAGTT
The DNA here is from genome assembly GCF_049724085.1 of Artemia sp. Qi Xiang Cuo. Taxonomy (NCBI): domain Eukaryota; kingdom Metazoa; phylum Arthropoda; class Branchiopoda; order Anostraca; family Artemiidae; genus Artemia; species Artemia sp. Qi Xiang Cuo. The sequence continues at coordinate 41,232,699 of NC_142806.1, forward strand.
CACAAAGAAAACTGCTTTTGAATGGAAGGAACAGGGCAATAGACATTGCGATAAGCGTGAATATCGTGCTGCTTATGACTGTTATACAGAAGCAATCAATTTGGATAGGTCTGAAGCAATTTATCATGCCAACAGGGCCATGGTTCTTAACATTTTAGAAAGGTTCGAAGAAGCAGAGAAAGATTCTAATACAGCCATCAGCCTGAATCCAAGTCATGTGAAGTCATATCAGAGACGTGCGGTTGCAAAGGTGAAACTTGGCAAGCTTTTGGAAGCTATAGTAGATTTGGTAACTGCAGAGAAATTAGACCCAGGAAATAGAATGTTACGAAAACAGAGGAAAGAGTTACAACAACTTTTCATGGAACAATAGAAAAGGGAAGACGGACTTTTGTAAGTGTTGCCAGTAATTCTAGCTTCTTCAAAAATAAAAGAAGCAAAAATTGTCTAAGAATCTCATGACCAATTTTAGCCAGCGGCTGTGCAAAAAGTACCTGAGTCAATTCATGTCATTGCTGACGAAGATACCATCTCCAGCAAAGAATTACACTTAATTCCTGGTCGATTGGAAAAGGCATAAAAATGAAGATTTGCCGAACTATAAATATTTAAAGCAAATGAAAAGCTCCGATTTATCTACAATATTTCGAGAGTCGTTAGAGTATGATGAACTGTCAGGGATTCACAATGTTCTAGCAATGCATTTTATTTCAAATGACGATCCAGTCTTGCCCTACCTCTCTTCACTTTCAAAGGCTAAAAGATTTAAGTTCTCTTCAATGTTCCTAAGTGATGAAGATCAGAAATGTTTAAATCTTGTTTTTACTGCAGCTTTGGAGACAAGAAGAAGATGAAACTGTGATTGACAAAATTCGAAGTGATTGGTTTTGCATCATTTAAAAATATTGTAGTTTTGTATTTGTGACTTTTCCTCTTTCATTTGAAAATAGAAATGAATTAAGTTCTTAAGAGAAAATTCGTTTGTTTCGCGGATTTTTCTTTTCATTTGTCTATCTAACTTTAAGTGCTGTGTGTGTTTATTTTTTCTTTCATTTTTCTCTTTACTCCACTATTTTTCACATTGTTTGTGAAGTGGGTTATAAATAAATTATCAAATTATTATTATTAAAGTGAATTTCAACCAGTCAATTAGGCTGAGAATGTTAATGTTCCAGCCTCAAAGGAGCCTGTTCAAATTCGAAAAGAAATTAAAGTTGAGGGAAATGCTTTGACTGACAAAAGCAAAGATAATGGTGCAAGTAGTAAGAGTTGTTAAAGTATATTACCTGCGGTAGAAGAAACTGTTGAGGCCAAAGACCGTAGTGACACAAAAATAAATCCATAAATACGCATCGTTTCTGGCTCCTAAATGGCTCACCGGCTTAACTTACTCGAACAGCAGGGGTTTCTGCAACTGGGTGAAAAATGGTATGCCTACTAACCAAGTACTAATTTTAAAAAAAGCAATTTATCATAGCTATATAAGTATCACAGATATACCTTGTTGCTACCGTCGAAGATAAGTAAAATGTAAATGTTGATTTCTTGTAGAAACTATTATAATAAATTTATGTTATTATTAGTGGATATATTCGTAGATATCTTGTTTAGACCTGAATTAATTATGCACAGATCACATCTGAGAAGTTAAACAATAAAGGCTTATAAGCTCCAGTTAAATTATTATGAGGATTTTTATGAACCATATATATATATATATATATATATATATATATATATATATATATATATATATATATATATATATATATATATATATATATATATATATATATATATATATATATATATATATATATATATATATATATATATATATATATATATATATATATATATATATATATATATATATATATATATATATAGGACACAAAGAAGAATTTATTAAGAGTTTAACAGAACATATACTAAGCACCATGGCTTTTTGCTATCGTCAAAGATAAGCAAAATGTAAATGTTGATTTCTTGTAGAAACTATTAAAATAGATTTATATTATTCTTATCGGTATTTTTGTATTAATGGATATATTCGTAGATTTCTTGTTTAGAACATTTAGATCTTTGCGAGCCACTAATATAAATATATATATATATATATATATATATATATATATATATATATATATATATATATATATATATATATATATATATATATATATATATATATATATATATATATATATATATATATATATATATATATATATATATATATGTGTATATATATATGTATATATATATATATATATATATATATATATATATATATATATATATATATATATATATATATATATATATGTGTGTGTGTGTGTGTGTGTGTGTGTGTGTGTGTGTGTGTGTGTGTGTGTGTGTGTGTGTGTGTGTGTGTGTGTGTGTGTGTGTGTGTGTGTGTGTGTGTGTGTGTGTGTGTGTGTGTGTGTGTGTGTGTGTGTGTGTGTGTGTGTGTGTGTGTGTGTGTGTGTGTGTGTGTGTGTGTGTGTGTGTGTGTGTGTGTGTGTGTGTGTGTGTGTGTGCGAAAAACTTGTTTCTTTATAAGCAACATTCATAAACAAATATAAGTTAAAAGGCACTTCGTTCAAATCTTTCGCAAGGTGGCACAAGGTGGCAATTTTCTTAAGGTGGCAAAAATTCGAAAAAACAGTGGGTAGATTAGAAATAATAGTGTATGACATAGTGTATCCCAATTTAATGACAAAAAAATATGGTGTATACACTTCTGTGATATTAAACAAAAAACAAGTTTTTTTTTAACTGAAAGTAAGGAGCGACATTAAAACTTAAAACGAACAGAAATTATTCTTTATAGGAAAGGGGCTGTCCCCTCCTCAACGCCTCGCTCCTTGCGCCGAAGTTTTTTTGTTTAAAAAAAAAACAGAGTTGTGAGAAAGAGTCTAACATCAGCGGTAAGAGCGAGGCGTTGAGCAGGGGACAGCCCCTTTCATATACGGAATAATTTCTGTTCGTTTTCCGTTTGAATGTTGCTCCTTACTTTCAGTTAAAAAAAACTTATTTTTTATTTAATTTCTGAACGTTTTTGAATTAATCAGGTTTAGATTTTGGCTCACCGTACATGAATATTTAAAATGAAATTTCTATATTAATTTTACTTTTTTTTTTAGTAAAACGGCTTTCTCGAAAGTTGTTTAATTTTATTTACGAACGTTTTTATTAGTGATAAATATACGTAAGTTATGAATTAACTTACATAACGATTTTCTATATTCAATTATTATATGCTTCTATATTCATATATTATATATATATATATATATGTATATTAAGGGGTTTGCCCCCTAGTCAGTACCTAGCCCTTTACGCTGAAGTTTGAATTTTGTTCCAATTCTTTAAAAATGACCCTTAATCATAAAGGACGTTAATTAGAATAAATAGCTCTTATGAAAGTACTAACAAATCTTTAGCGTAAAGAGTGAGGTATTGATTGGGGACGAACCCAATAATATACGTAATAAATTCTGTTCTTTTTAAGTTTTGATGTTGCTCGCTACTATTAGTTGTAAAACTTATTTTTTTTTTATTTAATTTCTGATTTTTTTTTTTAAGTGCCCCCTTCATAGCAATGTCCCTTCCTCCATAAAAAATACTCCCACGTAACCCTCGAACTCCCCGCACTACGAGCAAAAATCCCCCCTGAAAACGTCTGTATACTTCCCAATAACCAATATTATATGCAAACATTTGGCAAAGTTCATAACTTGCAGCCCTACCCCCGGGGACTGTGGGAGATTAAGTCATCCTCAAAGACATAGTTATTATATTTTCGATCATACTGAACAAAAAGGCTATCTCAAAATTTTGATCGGGTGACTTTGAGAAAAAAATGAGCGTGGGATGGGGCCTAGGTCCCCTCCATTTTTAGGTCACTTAAAAGGGGCACTAGAGCTTTTAATTTTAGTTCGAATAAGCCCTCTCGCGATATTCTAGGATCACTGGGTGTGATATGATCATCTCTGGGGAAAAGAAACAAAAAACAAAAAAAACAAATAAACACGCATCTGTGATCTTTCTTCTGGCAAAAAATACAAAATTCCACATTTTTATTGATAGCAGCTTGAAACCTCTACAGTCGGGATCTCTCATATGCTCAATCTTATGGTGTGATTTTCATTAAGGTTCTATAACTTTTAGGGGGTGTTTCTCCCATTCTTTGAAAATCCGGCAAATTTCCTCAGGCACTTAACTTTTGATGAGTAGGACAAAACTTGATAAAACTTATATATTTCAAATCAGCATAAAAATCTAATTCTTTATGTATCTATTGGTATTAAAATTCCGTTATTTAGAGTTTCGGTTACTATTGAGCCGGGTCGCTCCTTACTTACAGTTCGTTACCACGAACTGTTTGATTTAAGGATTTCAATTTCTGCATATTATGTGGAAAATTTATCGGCCTTAAAAACTTTGGTATTTCTGGGAGGGGAAATGTTTAAATTAAATTGTCCCATAATGTTCGTTAAAGGCCTCACTCTACTTAGTTGCTCAACAGCCACCTTAATTCTCGAAATTACAGAAATCACTTCTTCGACCATCGCTCTAATGCAAAAAAACCATGAGCCAGTCACTAGTTCAACCAGTTTTATCCAACTGATTCCAATACCCCTTCCTCTATGTTCCTAAATAAGGCCGATCATCCTCCCAGATATCCCTTGCCCTGCCTTTCTGCATTATCCTACTTTCGAATCCACCCTCCTCACCCACTGAAAATATTATTCAGTTTCACTTCTTTGTACGATATCCTTAAGAAAAAGTATTTCCTTTTTTCCCTCGAGATTACCCCATCCATGTGACTACTAGTAGAATGCTTATAGTGAATTTGGTTACGGCCATATGAACTACTGAAGCGTATAAAGTTGAATGAACTTTATCTAGGTCATCTTCCATTGAGGTTGAAGGAACTTTATCAAGGTCATCCTCTATTATACTTTGCTTACAACCATAGAAATCACTGAAGCGTGTCACGTTGAATGAACTTTATCAAGGCCGTCCCGTAGGGCACTTTTGAGGTCGAACGAAGTTTATCTAGGTCATACTCTATTATAATTTACTTGTGGCCATAGGAACCACTGAAGCGTATCAAATTGAATGAACTTTATCAAGGTTATCCCCTAGGGCACAATTGAGGTTGAAGGAACTTTATCTAGGTCATCCTCTATTTTACTTTGCGTGCTGGTATTGGAACCACTGAAGCGTATTAAGTTGAATTAACTTTATCAAGTCTATCCTCTTGGGTACTCTTGAGGTTCAACGATCTTTCGTTAGGTCATCCTCTATTGAGGTTGAACGAACTTTATCAAGCCCATCCTCTATTGAGGTTGAACGAACTTTAGTTGTGCAATGATATAGCTCTAATGCACTTTCAAGGAGCAATGAACTCTGAAAAAAACCAGGACAATTGTGAAAAAGATTCCATAATGATCTAAGATGTTCGCTAAAGATTTTCTGATGATTTCATATTTTGACTGGTGTAGTCTAGCTGCTATCACGAAACAGATCATTAAGTGAATATAAAGTGGGATTTTAAATGTTTTGTATGAAAAGGCGCCGAGAATAGAATTTTAAAAAGAATCCTTAGAAATCTAGAACAATCCCTTAACACCAAGTAGTAAGGGGGTAATGGATTTGATGACACTCATAGGGGGTAGGCTATACTATTGGAGTTACCACAAATACTTCTTACAAAATACGTGTTGTGCTCTGTTTTGCACGAAAAGTTCAATGAAAAGAAATCCAGTAGTGAGGGGTTTATGGATTTGGCGATACCTATAGCGGGTATACTATTTGAGCCGAAGGAGGGGACAGCCGAAGTTTTTTGTTTTTAAAAGAAGCAGAGTTGTGAGAAAGAGTCTAACTTTAGCGTAAAGAGCGAGGCGATGAGGATGGGACAGCCCCTTTCATAGACGGAATAATTTCTGTTCGTTTTAAGTTTGAATGTTGCTCCTTACTTTCAGTTAAAAAAAAACTTTTTTTTATTTAATTTCTGAACGTTTTTGAATTAATCAGGTTTTGATTTTGGCTCACCGTATATGAATAATTAAAATGAAATTTGTAAATTAATTTTACTTTTTTTTAGTTAAATGGCTTTCTCGAAAGTTGTTTAATTTTATTTACGAACGTTTTTATTAGTAATAAATATACGTAAGTTATGAATTAACTTGTATAAAGAACTTCTACATTCATATATTATATGCATCTATATTCATATATTCATATACTATATATATGTATATTAAAGGGTTCGCCCCCTACTCAGTACCTAGCCCTTTACGCTGAAGTTTGAATTTTTTTCCAATTCTTTAAAAATGACCTCTTAATCATAAAGGCCGTTAATTAGAATAAATAGCTCTTATGAAAGTACTAACAAATCTTTAGTGTAAAGAATAAGGTATTGATTGGGGGCGAACCCAATCATATACGTAATAAATTCTGTTCTTTTTAAGTTTTGATGTTGGTCGCTACTTTTAGGTTGAAAAAACTTATTTTTTTTTAATTTAATTTCTGATCGTTTTTTAAGTGCCCCTTTCATAGCAATGTCCCTTCTTCCATAAGAAATAGACCAACGTAACCCCCGAGCTCTCCGCACTACCAGAAAAAATCTCCCCTGAAAATTTCTGTATATTTCCCAATAACCAATACTATATGCAAACATTTGGCAAAGTTCATAACGTGCAGCCCTACCCCCGGGGACTGTGGGAGATGAAGTCATCCTCAAAGACATAGTTATCATATTTTCGATCATGCTGAACAAAATGGCTATCTCAAATTTTGATCGTATGACTTTGAAATCATGAGCGTGGGAGGGGGTCCAGGTCCCCTCCATTTTTAGGCCACTTAAAAGGGGCACTAGAGCTTATAATTTCCGTTCGAATAAGGCCTCTCGCGATATTAGTAGGAGAAGGTGGTACCAGCGCAGACTGGTGTAAAAATAAGTTTTTCATTGCCAGATAAAAAAGGTACTATTTGGTATTTTAAAAGTACCTTTATCAAGGTCAATCAGGGACCTTGGAAATAATGCGGGGAAAATGCACATGCGCACTGAATACAAACGGTACTATGATATTGATCAACGAGGGGGACGGGATTTCTCTGAAATTGATTTGCATAATCGACGGGTAATTCTTAGTGTATTGATCCACGATGTAGACAATACCACGTGTCTCTTTCTAGGCAAATGAACTTACGTAAGGTTTCACTTGCATCACAATTCAGCCTTGAGATTTTGCTTATAATGGACATGCGTTAAGGTTAAAGTATCATACAGTCTCAAGACATTATGGAGAGAACTTCAAGTATTATTGACTAGGACGCTTCAGCTGAAGAGATTTATAATGTGAGTTCTGTTTAGTAAATTTTCTTAGGCTTTTCCAAATTTAATCATTTTTTTGTAGTCTCCCTCTAACATATTCAAATTCAGGATATACCCCCCCCCAAAAAAAAATCTCCACTATGCGATGTTTATAGTCGTTAGAAGGCGTAAAATACATTCTTTTCCACCATATAACCCCCCCCCCCCACCGCTAACGATTTTAATTCTTTCATTGGAAATAATTCCTTTTTCGATAAATTTATACAATTTTCATATTTTCAGCATTTCAGTATCCTAGCCAACATCCGTCAACTCTTAGATATTATTATACTGATCCCCACTATGACATTAAGCTGCTAACCTGATTTATCAGTTCCGTAAAGATGTAAATAGGGGTAATTATTGGCTCCCGTCAAATACATATCCGACAAGCTAATTCTCGTGAATTTGCGCTTCATAGCATTATATAGGTTGAATTGAAAAAGCCGCTTTTTTGGTCAAATTGTTTAGAGTAAATCTTATGAATTGCTAGGGGGTTTGGTGTCAGTTATGATAAATAGTTCACATTGTAATTGTTTTCCATTTTCAGTACTCAGCGTTTATATGGGGGAGGGGGGTTAAGAAAAAGATACATACCAACCATGAGAAGGTTATTGCTTGGCCCTGCATTTTCGCCTTTAGCCAAATGAAGCTGGTTTACCTCTTCCACGTTGACCTTTCTAAATTGTTGATTCCCTTTAAATATTCTTGTTGATATCCTTATTATTATTAAATGGATCATTTCTTTGACCCTAGAGGAATAATGTACAAATACAGGCTTTACCTCTCTATGGGACGTATTTAAATTTTTTCTAAATGGTAAAAATAGGATTTCTATGCTTTTCGGGTTCATTTCCTACATGGAGTGTATTTAAATCTTTCTCTAAATGGTAAAAAAAGAATTTCTGTGCCTTTCGGGTTTATTTTCTGCATGGAGTGTATTTAATGATTTCTCTAAATGGGAAAAATAGGAGCTACTGACTGTAGCGATATATTTCTCGCAAATGTTACATTTTACTTTTCTGAAAAGGGGGGAGGGGCCAACTTTGGACAATGGCAGATGCTTTCTAGACAAACTATGCCTTACAATAAATTCTGTAGAAGGGGGTACTAATTTTTCTTCTCTAACAGCGAGTCGTTATTTTATACTAAATTTTTTCTTCTATCTAAGGACAATTATGAGAAATTTCCCTCTCCCAGTAAGAGGACAAGGGGTAATGATATAACTCCTATGCAACGGCTGGAAATGGCAGGCCCATCCAGAGCCACCCACATCCGTTCCAGACCAGCGCTGCCTGCACATGTTCCATTCGCGCAGGTACCAATGCAGCCTGGCAGAAAATTAAAGAGAGAGTGGATGGCTGCTCATAACGTCACTGATGCATAAGATTGTGAGGTCGCCCCCTATCAAGCATTGCCGGGCCCCTCACGGACAATGCAATGCGAGAATGATAGGCCCGTACAGCCCTCAGCATGCAAGCTGCAAATTTAAATGTAAGTTTCTTTATTTTTATTCCCCGCTAAAGATTTTTTTCTGTCAAAGAAAATATAACGCACTCCTTTTGAACTATTGAATTATTGAATCATGACAAGTGCATACATTCAGCCTGCTGAATTCTCGTGAATTAGGTTAGCGAAGCCAACTTCTAATTTCCAATAGTAAGTAGCAAAATCTATTGTGATACTGTTTTTCAAGTGAAAACTGCTTTATTAACGAATGGCTCACCTTGCCTCTACTGATATAATAAAAAAAAACTTTCTATCAGAGTGAGTTGTGTATCATGACAGGAGATGGCCTGAAAGGGATAGGCTATCCATTTCAAACCAAGTAAAGACCCCAGTTTTTTTCCAAAGCAGATAAAGAGTATTAATATGAAATTTTTGGAGGTTGTTTGAACAAAATCAAAACCTACTATTTCTTCTTTTAGATTGTAAATATCTTATATCACTACTAAGTTTGAAATTGGAACTTTCGGAATATATAGAGTAGTTAGAGTAGGGAACAGTGAATTAACCACATGGTACTATGTGCATACTGCTTCTGCTACTACTACTACTACTACTAAGCGTGTTTTTAAGCACATACGTAAATAATAATCAGATTTTCAAAATAGGGTGATTTAGACACTTTGAAAATAAGCTATTTTCTTTTATAGATTGGATTGGTTCCCAATTCTCTGACCCCCCTGACCAACTGAAGGAACACGACCGGAACTATATGAACTCATTGACACGCCGATGGAGTTTCATAACATACAGGACAATGATACATCAACGATCAACGAATGGCATAGTATCCTTAACTCTGTTGAAATACCTTCTGATATAGATAATTTTCTAATTAATTATTTCAATATAGATAATAGCACAGTTGAGCAAGGCAGTGTAGCTAGTTCAGAGGGGGACTTGCAATTGCTAAGTCCAAATACATTGCAAATTTTAGATGATTTTGCCAATGACTTAGCTGAGAACCCTCCCCCCGCTGATTTAATGAACAAAGTTTCTATTAAAACAAATGAAATGACTCCAATGGATTCTCACAGCCCTATTATTTAACAATGTGGGGGTGGAGGGGGGGGGTATAATATACAAGAGGGGGAGGGTAATAATATACAATTTACAATACTACCAGAATTCTATCAAACAAATTCGATATTAAATACAATAGTCGTTTATACTGCAACCTTTGGGGATCCCTTTAATTCACTTATGGGGGGAATTTTTTTATTTGACCCTATAGATATTGTTCATGAATATGTAGAAAAAAATCGTGCACTGTTAGGAAACCAGATTCAGGTGTGGGGGGGGGGGTCAGGGACTCTATTAAGGCTTCAATTGCTTCAAAAATACTTTATTTAAAAGAGGGAAAAAGCAAGGTGTACGAGTATAATGTACACACCGAGATGCTAGTGGTCTATCCTCATTTAGAAAATTATGAAACAGTTCTTACGCAGTGGATAGACCACATTATTACGCATCTCGAAAATTATAATGAAAATGGTAGTGGGTCTGCAGTTGTATTTATTGAAAACTTAAGTGTAAATATATGTAAATTTAAAAAAGATTTTATTTTAAGAGGTGGGGAGAGGGAGGAGGGTACAGTTTTAAAATATAATCCCGATTTAGAAGGATGCAAGGGCGTTCAACGAATCTGTTTCGAAACAGGTCAAAAATGTTTCATGTACGCTTTCCTCATATCGGCTTTCGAACCTATACAAAAAGAAGCTTCAAAGAACAATTTGGGCTACTCGACTGTACATGGGAAAGAGGGGTCTGATTTTTCCACTGTAGATTTCTCTTGTTTAGCAGAAAATTTCCAGTAACGCTCAGGTCAAATGACATTTTCGAAATGGCCAATGCCCATTTAAATATCGGTGTTACTCTACTCCAATATGAAACTGGATTTGAGGATGGAGCACGTTCTCATAAAAAGGGGGTGATATTCCCAGTAAGGGGCCCGTCAATTGAATTGGTGAAGCCCTGGGTTTGTTTGTTGTACAAACTGCCTAGTGAACCTAAGGCAATTGACCATTTTAATCCTATTACAGAAATCAGTAGACTTCTGGGGAAGGGTTTAGGACCTAGGGGTACGTTTCTACTTTTCAACATGCCTGTCCCAATTTCGTAGTGATTTAAAGTTACAGAATCACATGAAGCATTGTCGGTGATATTGCTATCAATCAGTGGAAATAGTTTCGGCAGATAGTGCCATTTTAAGATTTAAAAATTTTCAAAATACGCTCCTGCAAAGCAATAAGATCGCTTTGGATTGTGAAGCTAAGCTAGTGGATGTGAATGTCCCCCGATTTCCGAAACGAATCAAAGAGCATCAAGCTATTACTGTTTCCTATGCCCACACACACAAAAACAACTCTAACAAAATGCAGTTGTTAGAAATAGTCGGGACGTTGGATGAGAATGATTGGATGATCAAGGCATTAACTAACTCAACTCTCACTACAAATGGAGCTATTTCTCGTTTGAGAAATACTCATTGCCCAATGTTGTTGTCCACAGAGGATCGTCTGGCGATTAAAAATAAAAAATATGCTGGGTTTGTAAGGGGGAGTTTGAAGAGGGGACTAAGGGGAAAGGGACTAGGGGGGAAAGAGAGGGGAAGGGGAAACGGACTAGGGGAAAAAGAGGGGGAAGGGGAAAGTCAGAGATCACGACCACTTGTGGCACGAAATATCATCAGGGGGTAGTAATTTTCGATGTGTAGCACATCAATCTTGCAATGTGAATGTAAGCCAGCAGTTTTTTATACCGGTTTTCATTCACAATTCAAATTACGATTTAAAATTTATTTTACCGGCTTTGGCACGTATGCAGAGGGAGGGAGAGGGAGTAGATAGTCCATGGGTAAACAACTCAGGTACCTACAATATTATCCCCAAATCAGCTGAGAAGCTAGCGCTTCTCGAATTGAAATGGCATCTAGTGAATAATGGGAATACGTGTTGGAATATAGTCCATTTTTTAGATTCTTATAGTTTTTTCCCCAATCCTCCCAGCTAACTAATTCAAGTGCAGAAAAGCGAAAATTTTGATCGTTTTCCTCTGCTTAAACAGCACTTTCCAGACAGTGAAATGTATGACTTACTGACCTGTAAAGGCATATATGCATTTGACTATTAGTGTATTGGCTTACGGTTAAGTAAGGAGAAACGACCTCCAATTGAAGCTTCTATAATCCACCCAGCAATAGTGAATGCACTGCCGAGGACTATGAATTTGCTGAGAGGGTTTGGGATAAGGGTAAATGTAAAAATGGGTGGGATTATCTTAGATTGTACTTGGCCAGTGATGCGTTAACTCTTTTAGATATTTTCTGTAAAAAAACAGATCAAATTTATTCAGAGTTTGCATTAGATATTGGCTACTATTTTTCCACAACTCATCTGGTGATCGACTTCATTTTAAAAATTAGTTAGGAGGAAATAGGGTTGATCACTGATGTGGATCAACACCTTTTTGTAGAAAGAATGATGAGGGGGGATCATGTTTTAACAACGGATCCAAGTAGACAAGACACTGGTGTAAAGTCTAATGCAGTTTTCCTTGACATGAACTCATTATACCCCTCGTCAATGTCTCACTACTCTTTCCCGTGTGCAAATTATATATGGCTTGAGAATCTTTGCGAGATCTCCGACATTCACACCGTTGAGGACAATGGGCCGCAAGGATGGTTCTTTGAAATTGACGGGCACATACCATTAGAACTTCACGATTCTTTCAAGTATTTTGTATTCTCCTGTGTCAATAGACCAGTGACCAAGGAATCACTGAGCCCATACAATCGATCTTTGGTCGATGATATGGGCATGCACTGGACCCCCTCCAAGCAAAACTTGATTGCAGATCTATACCCTAAAAAGAAAATCGTTGTTCACTATGTGCTTTTGCGATGGATGGTGAACAATGGTTTCAAGAACACAAAAATACACAGGGCCCAGCAATTCAGTCAGAAACCATACTTGAAGACGTTTATCGACACCTTTGTCGATAAACGCTCTCAGGCAAAAAGTAAAGTTGAAAAGGAAATATACAAGGTTATTTTAAATTCAGCGTTTGGCAAAATGTGTGAAAGCGTACGAAAGAGATCCTGTTGTGACGTCGTAACATGCCTCCAAGAATGTGCACGATTTAGCTGACCCTAATTTTACAACATTCACGAGCATAGAGCCAAACATGGTTCTTCTACACAGAAAGATAAGAAATATTGTACTGAACAAGAATATAGCGGGAGGTAGTTCAGTACTTGAAATTTCCAAAAATTTCATGTTGTCGTTTTTTTAAAATGTGTGCAAGGTACAATAGCCAAGGGAGGGGGATGTTCAAGTTTATTATGGGGACACAGATTCTCTGCTGTTAAAAGTTAAAACCGGGGATTTATTAAATGATTTGGAAAATTGAGTAAACATCAGCTCTCGGATGGATTTCACTAACTGGAATGCATCCCTCTACCCCGAGTTGGTGAAACGTCAAGCTCCCAATCAGCTACTAATATTAAAATCAGAGACGGGGAGTGATTTAATATCCAATGGGGTTTTCTACGGTCCTATAGTTTATTGTGTAGAAACACACGACAAAGATTTAAAGCAAGCGTTTAAAGTGGTGCCTACACACTTTGTAAAAAATAATTTCAACATGAGTGTCTACAGAGACTGTGTAGATAGTTGTTTAGTGCCAAGAGCTAATATGCTAGCAATTCGCTTTGTACAGCATAGAAACTATACTCTTAGAGTTAAAAAAATGCCATGTCATGTATATCTAACAAGGTCTATGTCCTCGAGAATGGTGGCAATGTACTCCCCCACGGCCACTATCGATTTTTAGACCGGGTTGAATGTGTAAACTATCGAAACCAGCTCGGTCTGGATAAATTTACTTAAATGCTTAAATAGTACAACATAACCTGACCTGCAGCAGCAATGGCTATTGTATACAGTTTTTCCACAGCGACCCCGGGGGGTGAAGAGGTTCCGCCCGTGGCCGGACTTTGGCCCTTGGTCCGACCCGTGGCTGCGGAGGGGCTGGGGGGACCCTTGGGGGGGAATGTTCATTAAAAAGTCAGAGGTGTACGAAAAAGGAATTTTCAGAGAAATCGATACTACTTGCAGACTCATAAAACCATTAATTATTGACTGAGCGTCAAAATTAACAAAAAAAGTACCTTTGCATAAAAAATTCAACTACACAGATATTTCATAGCATCAAAAGGATCTTATAACATTTAACAGAATCTAGAGACTACTATTGCCGTCTACAAGCCTATAGCTTTAGATGGCAGCACATTCACTCAGACACACGGCTATAGTGTGAGAGAAATGCAAAAAGATAGGTTAATTTAAGGTCACTTAGCGCGCTAAGTGACCTTCTGATTCTTTTGATGCTATGAAATATCTATGTAGCTGAATTTGTTCTATGCAAAAGTACTTTTTTTTATTAATTTTAACACTTAGTCAATAATTAATGGCTTTATGAGTCTGCCAGTAGTATCGATATCTATGAAAATTCCTTTTTCATACATCTCTGACTTTTTAATTAACATTCTAAACGTTTTACCTGTTATTGACGGTCCACAGAGAAATGATCTGAATGGTGTTTTAAATTGATACATACTGCTGCTATTGACAATAGTCGGTCTACAACTTACTGTAAATCAAACTTTTCTAATGAATAAATAATTATTTTCCCTTAGATCTACCTAGTATGTTATTCAATAGCAAGAACAACAAAAACATATTTCATTCATTTATTGACATCAACAAGTTGAAATACAGTACGAATAGCAGACACTATTTTTTCAACAGCAAGAACAACAATATTTATTAACAACACAATTAGTACACACTATTTGTACAACAGCAATAGTACACACATTTTGTAGAACTTAAAATACGCAGCACGAATAGCATGTTGAACAACATTTTTTCACTTATTGACAAAACTTAAAATATCACACACTATTTGTACAACAACAAGAACAACATTTTTCATTTATTGACTTAAAAACAACTTACAACACGAACAATAACAATAGCACAGTTGAACAAATTTCTAGTCTATGGATTGAAAAGATGAGAATACCCCCCCCCCTCCGAGGCCCCGGACCGGACCAAGGGCCGAAGGCCGAGCACGGGCAGGACCCCCCCCACCCCCGGGGTTGCTATGGAAAAACTATATACAATAGCCGCTGCTGCTGTAGGTCAGGTTGTACTATTTGAGCATTTAAGTTACTTTATCGAGACCGAGCTGGTTGTGATAGTCTACACATTCAACCCGGTCTGAAATTCGATAGTGGCCATGGGGGAGTACATTTACACCATTCTCAAACACAAAGACCTTGTCTTATATACATGACATGGCATTCTTTTCAACTCTAAGAGTACTATAAGAGTAGCTTTCATACATTTTGCCAAACACTGAATTTAAAATAAGCTTGTACATTTCCTTTTCAACTTTGCTTTTTGCCTGAGAGCGTTACCGACAAAGGTGTCGGTAAACGTCTTCAAGTATGGTTTCTGACTGAATTGCAGGGCCCTGTGTATTTTTGTTATCTTGAAAGCATTGTTCACCATCCGTCGCAAAATCAAATGGTGAACAACGATATTCTGTTTAGGGTCTAGATCTGCAATCAGTTTCTGCTTGGAGTGGGTCCAGTGCATGCCCAAATCATCGACTAAAGATCGATTGTATGGGCTCAGCGATTCCTTGGACACTGGTCTATTGACATAGGAGAATACAAAATCCTTGAAAGAATCGTGAAGTTCCAATGGTATATGCCTGTCAATTTCAAAGAACAAACCTTGTGGCCCATTGTCGTCAACGGTGTGAATGTCGGGGATCTCACAAGGATTCTCGAGCCATTTATAATTTCCACAAGGGAAAGAGTAGTGAGACATTGCCGAGGGGTACAATAAGTTCATGTCAAGGAAAACTGCACTAGACTTTACACCAGTGTCTTGTCTACTTGGATCCGTTGTTAAAACGTGATCTCCATGAAAAACATACCCCCCCTCATCGATCTTTCTACAAAAAGGTGTTGATCAACATCAGTGATCAACCCTATTTCCTCCCTACTAATTTTTAGAATCAAGTCCATCACCAAATGAAGTATGGAAAAATAGTAGCCAATATCTAATGCAAACTCTGAATAAATTTGATCTGTGTTTTTACAGACAATATCTAAAAGAGTTAAAACATCAATGGCCAAGTACATTCTACAATAATCCCACCCATTTTTACAATTATCCTTATCCCAAAACCTCTCAGCAAATTCATAATCCTCGGCAGTGCATTCACTATTGGTGGGTGAATTAGAGTAAGCTTCAATTTGAGGTAGTTTCTCCTCACGTAACCGTGTGCCAGAACAGCAATAGTCATATACATATATGCCTTTACAGGTCAGTAGGTCATACATTTCACTGTCTGGAAAGCGCTGTTTAAGCAAAGGAAAACTATCAAAATTGTCTCTTTTCTGCACTTGAATTAGTTGGCTGAGAGCCTTGGGGAAAAAACTATAAGAAACTAAAAAACGGATTTTATTCCAACACGTATTCCCATTATTCACTAGATGCCATTTCAACTCGAGAAGCACTAGCTTCTCAGCTGATTTGGGAATAATATTGTAGGTAAATAAATTATTTACCCATGGACTATTTACTCCCCCTCCCTCCCTATGCATACGGGCCAAAGCCGGTAAAATAAATCTTAAATCATAATTTTAATTGTGAATGAAAGCCGGTATAAAAAACTGCTGGCTTACAATCACATTGCAAGATTGATGTGCTACACCTCGAAAATTACTACCCCCTGATGATATTTCCTGCCACAAGGGGTCGTGGTCTCTGACATTCCCCTTCCCCCCTCTTTACCCCCGAGTCCCTTTCCCCTTAGTCCCCTCTTCAAATTCCTCCTTACAAATCCAGTATGTTTTTTTATTTTTAGTCGCCAGACGATGTTCTGCGGACAACAAAATTGGGTAATGTGTATTTCTCAAACGAAAAATAGCTCCATTTGCAGTAACAATTAATTTAGTTAATGCCTTGATCATGAAATCATTCTCATCCAACGTCTCGACTATTTCTAACAACTCTATTGTGTTAGAGTCGTCTCTTTTGTGCGTGGGCATAGGAAACCGCAATAGCTTGATGCTTTTTGATTTGATTCGGAAATCAAGGGTCATTCACATCCACTAGCTTAGCTTCACAATCCAAAGCGATCTTATTGCTTTACAGGAGCGTATTTTGAAACTTTTCAAATCTTAAAATGGCCCTGTCCCCCCAAACTGTTTCCACTGATTGATTGCCATACCGCCGACAATGCTTCATGTGATTCTATAACTTTAAATCACTACGAAATTGGGACAGGCATGTTGTAGAGTAGAAACGTAACCCTAGATCCTTAACCCTTCCCCAGAAGTCTACTGATATATATAATAGGATTAAAATGGCCAATTGCATTGGGTTCACTAGGCGGTGTGTACACCAGCGAAACCCAGTGCTTCAACCATTCAATTGACGGGCCCCTTACTGGGAACAACACCCCCTTTCATTAGAACGTGCTCCATCCTCAAATTCTGTTTCATATTGGAGTACAGTAACGCCGATATTTAAATGGGGATTTGCCCGTTCGAAAATATCAATTGACCTGAGCGTTACTGGAAATTTTCCGCTAAACAAGAGAAATCTACAGAGGGAAAATCAGACCCCTCTTTCCCATGTACAGCCCAGTAGTCTAAACTTTTCTTTGAAGCTTCTTTTTGTATAGGTTCGAAAGCCGATGTCAGAAAAGCGGACATGAAATATTTTTGACCTGTTTCGAAACAGATTCGTTGAACACCCTTATATCCTTCTAAATTGGGATTATATTTTAAAACTGTACCCCCTCCATCACCCCACCTCTTAAAAAAATATTTTAAATTTACATATATTTACACTTAAATTTTTCAATAAATAAACTTACAGACCCACTACCATTTTCATTATAACTTTCGAGATGCCTAATAATGTGGTCTATCCACTGCCACTATCCACTGTTTCATAATTTTCTAAATGAGCATACACCACTAGCATCTCGGTGTGTACATAATGATCGTACACCTCGCTTTTTCCTTCGTTTAAAAAAAATATTTTTCAAGCAATTGATGCCTTAATAGAGTCCCTACCCCCCCCCCCTCCAACACACACCTGAATCTGGTTTTCTAACAGTTCACGATTTTTTCTTCATGTTCATGAACAATATCTATAAGGCCAAATATAAAATTCCCCCCCATAAGTGATTTAAAGGGATCCCCAAAGGTTGCAGTATAAACGACTATTGTATTTAACATCGAATTTGTTTGATAGAATTCTGGTAGTATTGTAAATTTTATATTGTTACCCTCCCCCTCCTGTATATTATCCCCCCCTCCTCCCCACATTGTTCAAAAATAGCGCTGTGAGAATCCATTGGATTCATTTCATTTGTTTGAATAGGAATTAAGTTCATGAAATCAGTGGGGGGAGGGTTCTCCGTTAACTCATTGGCAAAATCATCTAAAATTTGCAATGTATTTGGATTTAGCAATGGCAAGTCCCCCTCTGAACTGGCTACATTGCCTTGCTCAACTGTGCTATTGTCTACATTGAAATAATTACTTAGAAAATTATCTATATCAGAAGGCATTTCAACAGAGTTAAGGATACTATGCCATTCGTTGATAGTTGATGTTTCATTGTCCTGAATGTTATGAAACTCCATAGGCGTGTCAATGAGTTCATATAGTTCGGGTCGTGTTTCTTCAGTTGGTGAGAGGAGTCAGAGAATATGGAACCAATCCAATCTATAATAGAAAATAGCTTATTTTCAAAGTGTCTAAATCACCCTATTTTGAAAATTGGATTATTATTTACATATATGCTTAAAAACACGCTTAATAGTAGCAGTAGTAGCAGAAGCAGTATGCACATAGTACCATTTGGTTAATTCACTGTTCCCTACTCTAACTACTCTATTTATTCCGAAAGTTTCAATTTCCAACTTAAGAGTGATATAAGATATTTACAATCTAAAAGAAGACATAGTAGGTTTTGATTTTGTTCAAACAGCCTCCAAACATTTCATATTAATACTCTTTATCTGCTTTGGAAAAAACTGGGGTCTTTACTTGGTTTGAAATGGATAGCCTATCCCAAACAGGCCATCTCCCTTCACGATACACAACTCATTCTGATAGAAAGTTGTTTTCTTATGATATCTGTAGAGGCAAGGTGAACCATTCGTTAATAAAGCAGTTTTCACTTGAGAAACAATATCACAATAGATTTTGCTACTTACTATTGGAAATTATGACAAAAATATAGTGCCTTTTTTGCTTCGCTAACCTAATTCAAGAGAATTCAGCAGGCTGAATGCATGCACTTGTCAGGGTTCAATAATTCAATAGTTCAAAAGGAATGAGTTATATTTTCTTTGGGATAAAAATCTTTAGCGAGAAATAAAAATAAAGAAACTTACATTTAACTTTGCAGCTTGCCTATTGAGGGCTGTAGGGGCCATATCATTCTCGTATTGCATTGGAAGTGAGGGGTCCAGCAATGCTTGATAGGGGGCGACCTCACAATCTTGTGCATTAGTGAGGTTATGAGCAGAAGTACACTCGGTCTTTAATTTTCTGCCAGACTGCATTGGTGCCTGCGCGAATGGAACTTGGGCAGGCAGCGTGGCAGGTCGTTGGTGTGGATTTTGTGCAGGCAGCACTGGTCTGGAACGGATGTGGGTTGCTCTGGATGGGTCAGCCATCTCCAGCCGTTGCATTGGAGTTACATCATTACCCCTTGCCCTCTTACTGGGAGAGGGAAATTTCTCATAATTATCCTTAAAAAGAAGATAAAGTTTAGTATAAAATAACGACTCCCTGTTAGAGAAGAAAAATTAGTATCCCCTTCTACATAATTTATTGTAAGGCATAATTTGTCTAGAAAGCATCTGCCATTGTCCAAGGAAGACCCCTCCCCGTTTTCAGAAAAGTAAAAAGTAAAATTTTACTTTTTTTACCATTTAAAAAATGGTAAAAATAAGTAAAGAAGTCAGTCAGTAGCTCCTTTTTTACCATTTAGAGAAAAAAATAAATACACACAATGCAGGAAATAAACCTGAAAAGCATAGAAGTCCTATTTTTACCATTTAGAGAAAAAATTAAATACACTGCATGTAGGAAATAAACCCGAAAAGCATAAAAATCCTATTTTTACCTTTTAGAAAAAAATTAAGTACGTGCCATAGAGAGGTAACGCATATATTTGTACATTATTCCTCTAGGGTCAAAGAATTTATCAATTTAATAATAAGGATATCAACAAGAATAGCGAAAGGGAACCAACAATTTAGGAAGGTTGACGTGGACGAACTTCATGTGGCTAAAGGCGAAAATACAGGGCCAAGCAATAAATCTCCTCATGGTTGGTATGTATCTTTTTCTTAACCCCCCTCCCCCATATAAACGCTGAGTACTGAAAATGGAAAACAAATACTATGTGAAACTATTTATCCTAACTGACACCAGCCCCCTAGCAATTCATAAGATTTACTCTAGACAATTCTCAATGAAACCTATATAATGCTTAAGCGCAAATTCACAAGAATTAGCATGCCGGATGTGTATTTGACAGGTGTCAGTAATTACCTCTATTTAAATATTTACCGAACTGATAAGTCAGGTTAGCAGCTTAATGTCATAGTGGGGATTAGTATATTAATATCTAAGACTTTACAGATGTTGTCTAGGATACAGAAAGCATGAAAATTGTATAAATTTATCGAAAAAGGAGTTATTTCCAATGAAAGAATTGAAATCGTTAAACGTGGGGTGGGGGGGTTCACATGGTGAAAAAGAGCGTATTTTACGCTTTCTAACAACTATAAACATCGCACAGTGGAGATTTTTCTGGGGGGGTATATCCTGGATTGGAATATGTTAGAGGCAGACTACAAAAAAATGATTATATTTAGAAAAGCCTAAGCAAATTTACTAAACAGAATTCACATTATAAATCTGTGCAGCTAAAGCTTCCAAGTCAACAATACTTGATGTTATCACCATGGTGTCTTGAGACTGTATGATACTTTAACCTTGACGCATGTCTGTTATAAGCAAAATCTCAAGGCTGAATTGTGATGCAAGTGAAACCTTACGTAAGTTCATTGGCCTAGAAAGAGACACGTGGTCTTGTCCCCTTCGTGGATCAATACACTAAGAATCCCCCGTCGATTATGCGAATCTATTTCACAGAAATACCGTCCCCTTAATGGATCGATATCATTGTACCGTCAGTATTCAGTGCGCATGTGCATTTTCCCCGCAGCATTTACAAGTTCTCTAATTGACCTTGAAAAATGTACTTTTAAAGTACCAAATAGTACCTTTCTTATTTGGCAATAAGGCATACTCCCGTCTGTGCTGGTACCCCGTCTCTTACTGATATTCTAGGATCACTGGGTCGTTATTATCAACTCTTGGGAAAAGAAAAAAAAAACAAAAAACAAATAAACATGCATCTGTGATCTTTCTTCTTGCAAAAAATACAAAGTTCTACATTTTTCTGGATAGCAGCTTGAAACCTCTACAGTCGAGATCTCTGATATGCTGAATCTTATGGTGTGATTTTCGTTAAGGTTCTATAGCTTTTAAGGGGTGTTTCTTTCTTTTTTTGAAAATCAGGCAAATTTCCTCATGTACGTTACTTTTGATGAGTAGGACTAAACTTAATAAAACTTACATATTTGAAATCTGCATAAAATTCTGATTCTTTTGATGCATCTATTGGTATTAAAGTTCCGTGTTTTAGAGTTTCTAGTACTATTGAACCGGGTCGCTTCTTATTTACAGTTTGTTACGACGAACTGTTTGATTTGAGGATTTCAATTTCTGCAAATTATGTGGAATATTTATCGGCCTTAAAAACGTCGGCATTTCTGGGAGGGGAAATGTTTATATTAAATTGCCCCGTAATGTTCGTTAAAGGTTTCACTCTATTTAGTTGCTCAGCAGCCACTTTAATTCTCGAAATTAAAGAAATCGCTTTTTCGACCATCGCTAGAACGCAAAAAACCCATGAGCCAGTCACTATCTCAACCAGTTTTATCCAACCGATTCCCATATCCCTTCCTCTATGTTCCGAAATAAGGCCGATCATTCTCCCAGACATCCCTTGTCCCACCTTTCTGCATTATCCTGCTTTAGTATCCATCCTCCTAACCCACTGAAAATATTATTCAGTTTCACTTCTTTGTACGATATCCTTAAGAAAAAGTATTTCCTTTTCTCACTCGAGATTACCCCATCCATGTGACTAGTAATAGAATGTTTATAATGAATTTGCTTACGGTCATAGGAACTGCTACACACCAACCCAGACAAACAGGCAAAGAGAGTGAGAAACGTATACAAATACATATATTCAGACATACAAACCGACAAAGACAGGCAGGGGGAGAAGCAAACACCCGCTCAGACACAAATTCACAAAGAGAGTAAGAGACATAAAAATGCATGAAACACATAGATTCAGACATATAAACCGAAAAGGACAAGCATAGGGATATGCAAACACCCACCCAGACAAACAGGCAAGATAGTGAGAAACATACAAATATATAGATTCAGAAATACAAACAAGCAAAGACAGGCAATAGGACATGACAAACACCCGTCCAGACACGCAGGCAATGAAAGTGAGAGACTAAAAAATGTATACAAACACATAGATTCAGACATACAAATCGAGAAAGACAAGCATTAGGATAGGCAAACACCCACTCAGACACACAGGCAAAGAGAGTTAGAGAGACAAAAACACAGGCAAATATAGATTCAGACATACAAACCGACAGAGACAGGCATACAAACCGATAAAGACAGGCAATATAACAGGCAAATACCTGCCTAGAGACAAAGACAAAGAGTTTGAGAGAGGCAAAAATTGTGTACGAACACATTGATTTAGAAATATAAACTCTGAAAGACAAACATTGGGATAAGCAAACACTCACCCAAACACATAGGAAAAGAGAGTGAGAGAGACAAAAACACATACAAATATATAGATTCAGACATACAAACCGTCAAAGACAGGCAGTGGAAAAAGCAAACACCCGCCCCGACACACTCGTTATCAACATCTCTTGATGGTTACACGGGATAACATTGACATAATCTAAGTATCAGAGTGATTAAATTTTTTGTCATCATTCTTTGTCGGTTACGTAGGATAAAATTGAAAAAATCTAAGTATAAGAATGATTAAACTCTATATCAACATCTTTTGTAGGCTATAAATAATAAGATACGGTCTGAGAAATAGATCTATATACAAATAGAATTAGGTTTCTATGTATTTATTTGTGTGATTGGATCAATGATACCCTATGGTTGTTCAGAGACACTATGCAGCTGTCTCAGTGATGCTCTGTGGCAGGTTATCGACGCTACTTAGTTAGATGTTTGTATTAAATCAGTAATTTTCACGCATTGGCAGGATAAAAACCTTGCATCTTATGTAGAAAAAAAGTGAAAATGAGTTATTCAAAGAAAGTGTGCACACGATAAAATCATCGTTGTGTTGGATGCCGACAAAGATCAATATTCGAACTATGAAACAAGCATTAATGGAGATCTTATTGGAAATATATGTGTGCTTTTTCATAACAGCGAAAAGCTAAATTTCTTTGGACTAGCGAAACCGTTTAACATTGCTCAAGGTGGATATGTAAGAGTGATAGCACCAGAGAGGACAGTACTAAAAGAGAATGCCAACATAAATAATAGTTGATGAAGATGGCCATCTTCTTGCTAATGGTTCTGTTAACACATTACTTAATTATTTTGCAAATTGCATGAAAAGAGATGAGAACCATTAACCTACAGGAAGTAGTTAAGATTGCACAATTGGCTTTACTTTGTGCGAATGTGCACAAAAAATACCTAGTTTAGACAGGGGCCGGCGATTATCATCCCCTCCGGTAAATACCGAGGGGGATAAAAATTTTGAATGTATATTGCACAAATCCAATGCTGAAATTCCCAGAAATCTGCTCTGATGTAACACCCGGGAGAAATCAAGTGATGTAACACCCGGTAGTAATCTAACTCTCTGATTGGTCTAGAAAGAGGCGTTTAATCTTGCCCCGGTAGTATTCTAGCCCTCTGATTGGCTGTGATCTTGCCCTCCTTGAAATAGTACCCCTTCCCCTACTGTAATGCTTAAGTATTACTTTAAATGAAGTTCAAATAAGATATAATATGAACTCTGAAAATCTGGTTATTTCTCTCTATACAACAGTGAATTTCAAGCTATGATACAAATTCTAAAGCTAGTCTGTAGGCCTAATACTATCAAGATTTTTTTACTTCGAACTTTTCCACAAACTAAACATGAAATGCCCTTTTCAGAACCAAAACGAGAGCCAGTCATTGAACCATTGTGCCATTGGGCAGAAGTGATACCAAATTAAACGAAAGTAAAATAAAGCAACCAACCTAAACTACTTCATTTTTATTCTGTAAAAAGTGTCCTTAATTGGTTTGCTTATACTGTATCGAAACTCCTATATTATTTTGTGTTTTCAGTAAAGTGCTGTTTTTTTGTAATCCTAGAAACATAGGGAAACACAATTAATTGGTTTATTTGTGCTAGTTTTATTAATATATGTTAGATAGGCGGTGAAGTAATAATTTTTTTGCGTTTTAATGTTTCAACTTCGCTCTTTACTTCCCTCGGAAAAAATTATTGTTTTTTAATTAATGCTTTGTTGGGACAACATTCTATACTATCGTTTGAACTTGGGTGCATATTGTCAGTATTGTTATTGTTTGTTAGCGCACCAAATTACAAATTATAAGGATCCCCACGTAGATTGTTAGAAGAACATTTTCATAGCTCAGAATTGGAACTATTTACAAATTAAACAAAAAAAACAAGTGTTTTTCTAACGGAAAGTAAAGAGCGATTTATGAAACTTACTAAGAGGGTGTACTACTACTACTACTACTACTAACAACTCACCGCAGCACCAAGCCACCTGAGGGCAACAGAGTTACGCACGCTCCTCCTCCACCTATAGACTGATAATTCCTAAGAACACACTATCTCTCCTTATCTAACTGAAAGGAAATAATAAAGGGTTAATATACTAATATTTTTTTTCCAAAATACAAAAAGAATAATCTAAAAATAGTTTGTCTTTTACCACTTGTAGACTATAGACAGATAATTCCTAGGAAAACCCTACCTTTCCTTGTCTAACTGAATGGGAATAATTAAGGTTTAAAGCCTAGTTCAGAAAAGTATGAAACAGTAAACGTATCCCAAATCATAGGTTTCAGACAACATACACCTACGAAAGGCTAGGAAATCTAGCTCAGAAAAGTCCAAAATAGCAAACTAGACATTCCAAATCATAAGTTTCATCCAACACATACCCATGAAAGGTTAAGAAACCTAGCTCAGAAAAGTCTAAAATAGTAAACCTAAACATCCCAAATCATAGATTTCAGACAACACACACCTACGACAGGCTAAGAAAACCTAGGTCAGAAAAGTGTGAAAAAGTAAACCAAACATCTCAAATCATAGATTTCAGACAACACACGCCTACGACAGGCTAAGAAAACCTAGGTCAGACAGATGCGAAAAAGTAAACCAAGCACCCCAAATCATTCGCCCAAGTAAACCAAAGCTTCTGTGTCTCAAGCTCGCCAAAAAAAATATTTGAAAAAATGGGTGGCAAAAAGTTGGGGGGGGGGGGCCTTCTGTGTCTCAAGCGCGCAAAAAAGTATTAAAGATGGGAGGGGGCAAAAAGTTGGGGAAGGGGGCCCTTCTGTGTCTCAAGGACACAAAAAAAGTATTTAAAAATGGGGGGAGTTGAGGGGAGGGGGAGCCCTTCTGTGTCTCAAGCGCGCCAAAAAAATATTAAAAAATGGGGGAGGGGCCCAAAAAAGTTGGGGGACCCTTCTGTGTCTCAAGCTTGCAAAAAAGGGGTATTTGAATAATGGGAGGGGCCAAAAAGTTGGGAAGGGGGGCACTTCTACGTCACAAGCGCGCAAAAAAATTATTAAAACTGGGGGGGGGCAAAAAAGTTGGAGAAGGGGCCCTTCTGTGTCTCAAGCGCAAAAAAAGTATTAAAAAATGGAGGGACCATAAAAGTTGTGGGGCCTTGGGGGTTGGGTAGGGGATCTTGGAGGTTGAGGTTCTTGGTGGCTAGGGCCATTGGTGGTTCATAATCATAATTCTCTCACTAATCCAATATTGTGTACTTGTCTACTATAGGAGCCACAGTCGAGAAGTTCGACCTCAGTACTTGTTTATTATACAGAACACACTCGAGTACCACCTATTGTCCAACATTCTCTTCATCTCTCTTAATCTCGCTTAATCCCTCTCAATCTGTTTTTCCGAATTAATGTCCTAAAATGTCTCAATCTGTTTCGCCCTCGGTGAAGCCATATTAATTTCCCCTTTGTATCTATTACACTTAGAAACATCTGAAATCTAGATAAATTCATTAGAGGTCAAGTGATGTCACCTTGTTCGTTTCGAATCTCCTGATGCATGTTGCGTCACTCCCAGAAGTAGGTCACTTGTTCGTCCAAGGATTCTAGATATCTGATTGGCCGTCATCTTGAACGTACAGTATCGGCTGGTGCATTTCTACTAATAACGCAGTAGGTTATAGACTTTTACAGTGAGAGAAGGCGATACTCAAACTCTTGTTTGTAGTGACTTTTGTTTGTTTCAAGCTTGATATGCATGTTCAATATAAATTTTACTGGTTTTAAGATGTGTTTGTTCATTTACATTAATATCTATTGTATGTTGGTTTGTATTGATTGTTTACTTAATTTCTGTGTGTTTTAAGTTTTATTTACACTTCAATATCAAAATATTTTTTTTCGTTTTAAGCTTGATTTTCATATTCAGTCTAAGCATTACTCGCTTTAAGATCTATATATTTATTTATATTATTACTTGTTTTATGTTTTTTCCTATGATTGTTTGTTTAATTTATGTTCGTTTGGGGTTTCATTTATTCTTTAATAATAATTTCTGGTCATTTTGAGTTTGAATTATAACAGGTATTTGTATTTGCTGAGCTTAAGTTTAAAATAGCTTTTACTTTTCTTTGAAAAACTTATTTTTCGGAAAGTTTTTTCTAATTAATAAATAATAGAACAGTGGAGCCGTATGGCCTTTTTAGGCAACGCTATAGCGTTGCCTCTGATAAACAATGGGCAAAGTTCATAACTTGCAGCCCTTCCCCTGGGTTTTGTGGGGGATTAAGTCGTCTTGAAAGGCATAGTTATTAGGCGGTTCAACTATGTTGAAAAAATTGGTATCTCAAAATTTTGATCCGGTGACTTTGGGAAAAATGAGCGTGGGAGTGGGCCTAGTTACCCTCAAATTTTTTTGTCACTTAAAAAGGACACTAGAACTTTTAAGTTTCGTTTGAATGAGCCCTCTCACGGAATTCTAGGACCACTGGATCGATACGATGACCCCTGGAATAAAAAAAAAAACAAATAAATTCGTATACGTGATCTTTCTTCTGGCAAAAAATACAAAATTCCACATTTGTGCAGATAGGAGCTTAAAACCTTTACAGTAGGGTTCTCAGATATACTGAATCTGATGGTGTGATTTTCATTATGATCCTATGAGTGCTAGGAGCTGTTACGCCTTTTGTTCGAAAATGGGGCATGAGTTTATAATACCATTTATTGTACCTACACAAGAAGTGAATCTTTTTTGAAATTTCGATTCAATTGTAAGTAATGAACGGCTTTTCTATTTAGGAACAGGTCAAATAACTTCCCAAGCCTAAAGGCACATTTCTCTTGAGTAAGTAAAATTTCCCACAAGCATGTCGATACATAAACCTGTCCGCTTAGTAACCTTTTGTGTCGAAGCTACTCGACTGGAGCTACTTTTTTAAGGGCTACTAAATTTAATTTTTAAAACAAAGGATTAAACGTCTATTTCTTTTCCCTAGATTGGAGGTGATTAGAAATTATATACAAAAAAAGATTTTAACTAAAACTAAGGAGCAACATTAAAACTTTAAACGAACAGAAGCTATTCCGTAAAACAAAAAAAGATCACGGCAGTGTTGTTTCTAAACTAAATTTTAGTAAGAAACGAGCAGAGATTAATTAAAAAAACTAAGTTTTTCCGAGGGAAGTAAAGAGTGAAGTTGAAACTTGAAAGAAAAAAAATTTTTACTTCACAGCCTATCTAACATATATCAATAAAACTACTGCAAATAAACCAACTGATCACGGCAGTGTTGTTTCTAAACTAAATTTTAGTAAGAAACGAGCAGAGATTAATTAAAAAAACTAAGTTTTTCCGAGGGAAGTAAAGAGTGAAGTTGAAACTTAAAAAAAAAAAAATTTTACTTCACAGCCTATCTAACATATATCAATAAAACTACTGGAAATAAACCAACTGGTGATATTTCCTTATGTTTTTAGGACTATAGAAAACTAGCAGTTTACTGAAAACACAAAACAATATAACAGTTTTGGTACGGTAAAAATAAACATTTAAGGGCACTTTGAACAGTATAAAAGTAAAGCATTTTAGATTGTTGCTTTATTTATTTATTTTTTCGTTTAATTTGGCATCACTTTTGCACAATGAGCCCAGTTCACTGATCGAATGTCATTTTGGATCTGAAAAAGAAATTACATGATTACTTTGTTGACAATTTTGAAGTGAACGAATATTATTAGTATTAAAACTACAGCCTCACTTTAAAATTTGTATCAAAACTTGAAATTCTCCGTTTTATAGAAAGAAATTAATTGAAAAAAACAAAGTTTTTCGAGGGAAGTAAAGAGCAAAGTTGAAACTTAAAACGGACAAAAAATATTACTTCTCAGCCTATTTATTATACATTAATAAAACTAGTACAAATAAACCAACTAATTATGTTTCCCTATGCTTTTAGGATTATACAATACTAGCACTTGAAAACACAAAAGTCAAGTATAAAAAAACAGGATTATTGATTTAAGAGTCAAAAGTGAGTATTTAGCCTGACGACGCTCAACGAATCTATAAAGCTTTTCATAGTCAAGCACCAGTTGTGACATTAGCAACTTTCAGTATACATTTAAAATTATCTTAAAAATATAAGCGTAAAACTAAATGTTTTTTAATGTTATTTAATGTTGGGAAGACTAAGTCACTAAGGCTAGGAATAAGTGAAGATGAAAAGGTGACGTTGGGTAATTAAAAGATTGATCAGGTGGGCAGCTTCACTTATCTTGGTAGTAATATTAGTAAAGATGGTGGGAGCAGTGAAGATGTTCAAAAGTAGAATAGCCAAGGCTCAGGGTGTTTTTTCACAGTTAAAAAAAAGTCTGGAAGAATAGGAAGATCAGTCTGCAAACCAAGATTAGAATATTAGAAGCTACAGTGATGACAGTGGTCAAATATGGCTCTGAAGCATGGACGTTCCGAAAAGCGGATGAAGATTTGCTAGATGTTTTCCAGAAAAATTGCTTAAGAATTGTTCTGGGTACCCGGCTGACTGACCGTATTTCAAACAATAGGCTATACGAAAAATGTGGTTCAATACCTCTCTCTATGGTTATAATGAAAGAAAGGTTGAGGTGGATAGGGCACGTTGTGTGGATGAAGGATGACAAATTGCCGAAGATTGTTCTTTTCGGCCAACCATCTAGGGCTGAACGGAAAGCAGGTCGTCCCCGTTTAGGGTAGGAGGACGTCATAAAGGAAGATTTAAAGGAAATGAGAACTTTGTGAGCGGGAGTAAAAAGGGAGGCTTTGAGTAGTTTGGGGTGGAGGAGGAGCGTGCGTAACTCTGTTGCCCTCAGGCGGCTTGGTGCTGCGGTGAGTTGTTAGTAGTAGTAGTAGTAGTAGTATACCCTCTTAGTAAGTTTCATAAATCGCCTAGTCAAATTAAAAGTAAAAGATTATTGCGAAAAAAAATTACTTAAGCTAAAAACTTTTTAACTAAACATCTACCAAAAATTAAGCTTGATTGATCAACAGTTTTAAATTGAATCTTCAAACTTCACTCTGTGATGGTCTGTGCGCTAGTTCTAACGGCGGTAATTGAGGGGGAGGGACGTCCTTGCCCCCTTAGTTTTTGCTCTTCCATAGGTTTCGAAATCAACTTTTTTTGGCCATTTCATTGGAAAAGGCTTCTTGTTTCATTTAAAAAGTTGAAGAAACAACAGAAAGTGCACTTTGTGGGAATGCGCTACGAAGTCCAATTTATAAAAAGCGATTAAGTATAAATATAAGCTTTAAAATGAGCCCTTAAACAGCTTTGTTTTGTTACAGTAGCCTTCTAGTTTCTGTTAGTCAGTAGGGGATTTATAAAGCCCTGTCTTCATTATGGCTTTTTCAGGCGAAGTCAGCCGAGTCAAAACAGCTTTTTGCTCATCGAAAACAAACGTTCCGGAAAAACATGTATTGTTTTGTGAAGTATGGATAATGAAACTTATGTTATAGACTGAAAGTTTTTCTTAGCTGTCAAGGCTGTTTGCAGTTGGACCATAAATATTGCAATGGTACCGTTTTATGCTTCCAAACTCTTCCACTTAAGAAGTGGCACCAAAAGTGCCGTTTTTAGTGCCACATGGCACTTTTGAATGGTAAAATTGATAAAAGGCACGTGCATATGAGTAATAGGTTTAAAATCTGCCATCCCGGGATATGCCTTTAAGAATGAGTGCATCACGCTTGCAAAAATAGTGGATTATCTGAAAAGTAATCATAAGATGGGACAAACCATGATTAAAAAAAAAAAAATCCAAGCTGGAATCGAACGCATGATAATCAAATTTAAAGTCCAGTGACAGAACCACTCCTATAATTATGTAATTTAATATATTGGTGTTTGTAGGACTTTAATTGTGTAGCTTATTAAGGGGGACTGGAGGAGGAAGCTGCAGAAGGTGCTCTTGCAAACCTCCAGTTAAGGGTTTTGGACCATAATTATTACAATGATACCGTTTTATGCTTCCAAGATTTTGCACTTACGAAGTGGCACAAAAAATGTTTTTTCTGTGCTATATCTCACTTACGAATGGTAGAACTGATAAAAAGAACGTATATATGAGCAAAAGTTTTCAAATGAGCCATTAAACATCACTCTAAAAAGTTGTAGTAGCCCGCTCGCCCCAGCTTTTCCATTTGAGACATGGCACTAAAATTGCCGCTTTTAGTGCTATTTGAAACTTGCAGATGGTCGAATTTATAGGATGAACGTAAATATGAGCAATACATTTTATAGGAGCTATAAAAAATCTATCTAAGATGTTCTGGTAGCCCGCTAGCCCTACCCCTCGAGAAACGGCATACAAAGTGCCTTTTTTCGTGCCATATGGCAATTACACACGGCGAAACTTATCTAAACCACGTACATATGAGGAATAGCTTTTGAATGAGCTCTTAAGCATCTCTCTATGGTTTTCTAGTAATCCACTAGTTCTGAAATAAAAAAAGAAAAAACGACCGTTTTAACGTTTTTTAACTTTTAGTTACTCTGCGCTGTGGTTCGCTCTTTACTAGGTTGCAGCTAATGCTTCAACCATGACAAACAGTTCATTGCAAATTCTCCTCAGAAACTAATTAACATTAAAATCTGTGAAATCTAGTTGATGATAGAATTTTTAAAAACCTAGTAAGCATAAGGAATAGCTTATAGTTGAGTCATTAAACATTTATCTACGACGGTGTGGTATCCTGCTAATGTTTCAGTAGCTTACTGATGAGCAGACGATTTATGAAAGTTGCTAAGGGGGTTAGGAGGAGAGTGTACGGGAGGGGCTTTTGGGAACCTCCAGTTAAGGGTTCTGGAACATAACTATTAAAATGATCTA
The DNA here is from genome assembly GCF_049724085.1 of Artemia sp. Qi Xiang Cuo. Taxonomy (NCBI): domain Eukaryota; kingdom Metazoa; phylum Arthropoda; class Branchiopoda; order Anostraca; family Artemiidae; genus Artemia; species Artemia sp. Qi Xiang Cuo. The sequence goes on from NC_142806.1 coordinate 41,264,492, forward strand.
GGTTCACTTAGAGTGGCGCGCCAATCTAAGTGAACCTAGATCAACCCAACTTTTTGGATATCTCTCTCACTATGACTATGTTTGTGTGTCGTGTCTGTATGTGTGTCGTCTCTATGTGTGTGTCATCTCTGTGGGTGTGTCGTCTCTGTTTTTGTGTCTTCTCTGTATGTTTGTCGTCTCTGTGTGCGTGTGTGTCACCTCTGTGTATGTGTCGTCTCTGTGTGTGTTTCGTCTCTGTGTGTGTTTCGTATCTGTGTGTGGTCGTCTCTTTGTGTGTGTTGTCTCTGTGTGTTTGTCGTCTCTGTGTGTGTGTGTCGTCTCTCTATGTGTGTCGTCTCTGTGTGTTTGTCGTCTCTGTGCATGTGTCGTCTCTATGTGTGAGTCGTCACTTTGAGTGTGTCGTCTCTGTGTGTGTGTCGTCTCTTTGTATGTTTCGTATCTATGTGTGTCGTCTCTTTGTGTGTGTTTTCACTGTTTGTTTGTCGTCTCTGTGTGTGTATGTTTTCCCTGTCTGTGTGTCGTCTCTGTGTGTGTTTTCCCTCTCGGGGCGTGTAGTCTCTACGTGTAAGGAGTCACTTTGTGTGTGTCGTTCGTCGCTGCGTGTTTGTTGTCTCTCTGTGGGTGGTGAATCTGTGTGGGTGTCGTCCCTATGCGTGTGTCGTCTCTGTGTCCGTTTTGTCTCTGTGTGTGTGTCGTCTCTATGTGTGTTTCGTATCTGCGTGTGTGTCGTCTCTGTGGGTGTTTCGTCTCTTTTTTGTGTGTCGTCTCTGCTGGTGTGTCGGCTCTGTGTGTGTGTGTTTTACCTATGTGTATGTCTCGTGTCTTTGCGTGTTTCATCTCCGTATGTGTGTGTTCTCTTTGTCTGTGTCGTCTCTATGTGTGTGTCGTATCTGTGTGTGTTGTGTCTGTGTGTTTGTACTCTCTGTTTGTGAGTTGTCTTTGTTTGTCTGTCGTCTCTGTGTGTTTGTACTCTCTGTGTGTGAGTTCGCTCTGTGTGTTTGTCGTCTCTGTGCGTGTGTCGTCTCTTTGTATGTTTCGTATCTGTGTGTGTCGTCTCTTTGTGTGTGTTTTCTCTGTTTGTTTGTCGTCTCTGTGTGTGTATGTTGTTCCTCTATGTGTGTCGTCTCTGTGTGTTTTTTGCCTCTCGGCGTGTGTCGTCTCTATGTGTGAGTCGTCACTATGTGTGTTTCGTATCTGTGTGTGTTTCGTCTTTGTGGGTATGTTGTCTCTGTTTGTGTGTCTTCTCTGCCTGATTATCGTCTCTGTGTGTGTGTGTTTCGTCTCTGTGTATGTGTCGTCTCTGTGTTTGTGTCATCTCTCTGTGTGTGTCGTCTCTGTGTGTTTGTCGTCGCTGCGTGTGTGTGTCGTTTCTGTGTGTTTGTCCTCTCGGTGTGTGAGTCGTCTCTTTGTGTTTGTCGTATCTGTGTCTGTTTCGTCTCTGTGTGTGAGTCGTATCTGTGTGTGTGTCGTCTCTGTGCGTGTGTCGTCTCTGTGTGTGTGTCTTCTCTGTGTGTGTGTCGTCTCTGAGTGTTTGTCGTCTCTTTATGTTTTTCCTCTCTGTGTGTGTGTGTCGTCTCTCTATGTGTGTCGTCTCTGTTTGTTTGTCGTCTCTGTGTGTGTGTCATCTTTATGTGTAAGTCGTCACTTTGAGTGTGTCGTCTCTGTGTGTGTGTCGTCTGTTTGTATGTGTCGTCTCTGTGTGTGTTGTCTCTATGCGTGTGTCGTCTCTATGTGTGTTTCGTATCTATGTGCGTGTTTCGTCTCTTTGTGTGTGTCGTCTCAGGGCGTCTTTGTCTTTTCTGTGTGTTTGTCTCGTCTCTCTCTGCGTTTGTCGTCTCTCTGGGTGTTTCGTCTCTGTGTGTGTGTGTGTGTGTCATCTGTGTGTGTGTGTGTCTCTCTGTGCGTATGTATTCTCTCTGTGTTTGGGTGTCTTCTCTGTGTGTGTGACGTCTGTGTGCGTGTGTCATCTCTATGTGTGTGTGTCGTGTGTGTGTGTGCTTTCTCTGTGTGTGTGTATAGTCTCTCTGTGTGTGTGTCGTCTCTATGTGTTTGTCGTCTGTGTGTGTGTGTCATCTCTGTGTGTGTGTCGTCTCTGTGTGTGTTTGTCGTCTATGTGCGTGTGTTGTCTCTGTGTGTGTGTGTCGTCTCTGTGCGTGTGTCTTCTCTCTGTGTGTGTTTGTCGTCTCTGTGTGATTGTGGCGTCTCTGTGCGTGTGTCGTCACTATGTGTGTGTCGTCTCTGTGTGTGTGTTGTCTCTGTGTGTGTGTGTATCGTCTCTGTGCGTGTGTCATCTCTATGTGTGTTTCGTGTGTGTGTGTGTGTCATCTCTGTATGTGTGTCGTCTTTGTGTGTGTTTGTCGTCTCTGTATGTGTGTTGTCTCTGTGTGTGTGTGTCGTCTCTGTGCGTGTGTCTACTCTCTGTGTGTTTTTGTCCTCTCTGTGTGATTGTCGTCTCTGTGCGTGTGTCGTCGCTATCTGTGTGTCGTCTCTGTGTGTGTTGTCTGTGTGTGTGTGTATAGTCTCTGTGCATGTGTCGTCTCTATGTGTGTGTCGTCTCTGAGTGTGTGTCATCTCTGTGTTTGTGTCGTCTCTGTGTGTTTCTGTCGTCTATGTGCGTGTGTCGTCTCTCTCTGTGTTGTCGTCTCTGTGTGTGTGTTGTCTCTTTGTGTATGTCGTCTCTGTGTCTTTGTCGTCTCTGTGTCTGTGTAGTCTCTGTGTCGTCTCTATGTGTGAGTCGTCTCTGTATTTTTGTGTCATCTCTGTGTGTTTTTCCTCTCTGTGTGTGAGTCGTCTCTTTGTGTCTGTGGTCTCGCTGTGTTTGTCCTCTCTGTGTGTGTGTCGGCTCTGTGTGTGTTTCGTCTCTGTGAGTGTGTCGTCTCTATGTGTGTTTCGTCTCTGTGTGTGCGTCATCTCTTTGTGTGTGTTGTCTCTGTGTGTTTGTCTTCTCTGTGTGTGTGTCTTCTCTGTATGTGTGTCGTCTCTGTGTGCTTGTCGTCTCTGTGCGTGTGTCATTTCTATGTGTAAGTATTCACTTTGAGTGTGTCGTCTCTGTGTGTGTGTCTTCTCTGTATTTGTTTTCTCTGGGTGCGTGTTGTCTCTATTTGTGTGATGTATCTGTGTATTTGTTTTCTCTATGCATTTTGTGTCTGTATGCGTGAGTCTTATCTGTTAGTTTGTCATATCTTTGTGTGTGTCTTGTCTATGTGTATTTGTCTATTGTATTTATGTGTGTCTTCACTCTGTATATGTTGTATTTACGTGTGTTTATTCTCTGTGTGCGCGTGTCATCTCTATATGTGTGTCGTCTCTATGTGCGTTTCATATCTGCGTGTGTGTCGTCTCTGTGGGTATGTCGTCTCTTTTTTGTGTGTCTTCTCTGTATGTTTGTCGTCTCTGTGTGTGTGTGTCGCCTCTGTGTATGCGTCGTCTGTGTGTTTGTGTAATCTATCTGTGTCTGTCGTCTCTATGTGTTTGTTGTCGCTATGTGTGTGTGTCATTTCTGTGTGTTTGTCCTCTCTGTGTGTGTGTCGTCTCTTTGTGTCTGTCGTCTCTGTGGCTTTTTCCTCTCTGTGTGTGAGTCGACTCTGTGTGTGTGTCCTCTCGGTGTGTGTGTCGTCTCTCAGTGTGTGTCATCTCTGTTTGTGTGTCGTCTCTGTGTGTGTGTGTTGTCTCTGTATGTTTGTCGTCTCTGTTTGTGTGTGTCGTATCTCCATGTTTGTCGTCTCTGTGTGTGTGTTGTCTCTGTGTGTGTGTCGTCTCTATGTGTAAGTCTTCACTTTGAGTGTGTCGTCTCTGTGTGTGTGTCGTCTCTTTGTGGGTGTTGTCTCTGTGTGTGTGGTCTCTATGCGTGTGTCGTCTCTATGTGTGTTTCTTATCTGTGTGTGTGTGTCGTCTCTTTGTGTGTGTCGTCTCTATGTGTGTTTGTCTTTTCTGTGTGTGTGTCTCGTCTCTCTGTGTGTGTGTCGTCTCTATGGGTGTTTCGTCTCTGTGTGTGTGTGTGTGTCACCTCTGTGTGTGTGTCGTCTCTCTCTGCGTGTGTCTTCTCTCTCTGTGTGTGTCTTCTCTGTGTGTGTGTCGTCTCTGTACGTGTGTGATCGCTATGTGTGTGTGTCGTCTGTGTGTGTGTGTTGTCTCTGTGTGTGTGTGTCGTCTCTGTGCGTGTGTCATCTCTATGTGTGTTTCGTCTGTGCGTGTGTGTCATCTCTGTATGTGTGTCGTCTCTGTGTGTGTTTGTCGTCTCTATGTGTGTGTTGTCTCTGTGTGTGTGTATCGGCTCTCTGCGTGTGTCTTCTCTCTTTGTGTGTGTGTCGTCTCTGTGTGTTTGTCGTCTCTGTGCGTGTGTCGTCTCTGTGTGTGTGTCGTCTCTGTGTGTGTGTTGTCTCTGTGTGTGTGTGTATCGTCTGTGTGCGCGTGTGTTCGCTATGTGTGTTTCGTCTGTGTGTGTGTGTCCTCTCTGTGTGTGTGTCGTCTCTGTGTGTGTTTATCCTCTCTGTATGTGTTTGTCCTCTCTGTGTGTGCTTGTCCTCACTCTGCGTGTTTGTCCTCACTGTGTGTGTTTGTCGTCTCTGTGTGTTTGTCCTCTCTGTGTGTGTTTCGTTGCTATGTGTGTTTCGTCTCTGTGCGTATGTTGTCTCTGTGTGTGTATCATCTCTGTGCGTGTGTCGTCTTTATATGTGTTTCGTATCTGCGTGTGTGTCATCTCTGTATGTGTGTCGTCTCTGTGTGTGTCTGTCGTCTATGTGCGTGTGTCGTCTCTCTGTGTGTTGTCGTCTCTGTGTGTTTGTTGCCTCTGTGTATGTGTCGTCTCTGTGTGTGTTTCGTCTCTTTGTGTGTATCGTCTCTGTGTCTGTGTTGTCTCTCTGTGTATTTCGTCTCTGTGTTTTTGTGTCATTTCTGTGTAAGTTTCCTCTCTGTGTGGGTGTCTTTTCTGGGGGTGTGTCGTCTCTGTGTGTGTGTCCTCTCTGTGTGTGAGTCGACTCTGTGTGTGTGTCGTCTCTTGACGAGCGTTGTCACTTTGTACGTGTCGGCTCTGTGTGTGTGTCGTCACGTTTCGGTATGTTTCACTGGGTGATTGTCGAGTCTGTGTGTGTGTGTCGTACCTCGACGAGCTTGGTATTTGTGTGTTTTTCGTCTATGTGCGTGTGTCGTTTCTTTGTGTAAGTATTCACTTTGAGTGTGTCCTCTCTGTGTGTGTGTTCTCTGTGTGTGAGTGTCGTGTGGGGGTCTATGTGGTCTCTGTGTGTGTGTCGTCTCTATGTGTGTGTGATGTCTCTACTCATGTGGTTTCTGTATGTGTGTTTCGTATCTGTGAGTGTGTCATATCTGTTAGTGTGTCGTATCTATGTGTATTTGTCAATTCTGTGTGTGTGTCTCGTAATTATTTATGTTTGTTGTCTATTTTTGTATATTATCTGTGCGTGTGTAGTCTCTATGTGTGTGTCGTCTTTGTGTGTGTGTGTCATCTCTGTGTGTGTGTCTTCTCTGTATGTTTGTCTTCTCTGTGTGCGTGTGTGTCGTCTCTTTGTATGTGTCGTCTCTGTGTGTGTTGTCTCTATGCGTGTGTCGTCTCTATGTGTGTTTCGTATCTGTGTGTGTGTTTCGTCTCTGCGTGTGAGTCGTCTCTATGTGTATTTGTCATTTCTGTGTGTGTGTCTCGTCTCTCTGTGCGTTTGTTGTCTCTCTGTGTGTTTTGTCTCTGTGTGTGTGTGTGTCACCTGTGTGTGTGTGTAGTCTCTCTGTGCGTGTGTCGTCTCTCTCTGTGTTGTGTCGTCTCTGTGTTTGTGTCGTCTCTGTGTGCGTGTCGTCGCTATGTGTGTTTTGTCTGTGTGTGTGTATAATCTCTGTATGTGTGTCATCTCTGTGTGTGTCTTTCATCTCTGTGTGTGTGTCGTCTTTCTGTGTCTGTGTTTCGTCTCTGTGCGTGTGTCTTCTCTGTGTGTGTGTGTGTCGTCTCTGTGTGTTTTGCGTCTCTGTGCGTGTGTCGTCTCTTTGTGTGTGTGGTCTCTGTGTGTGCTGTCTCTCTGTGTCTGTTTTTATTCTCTGTGCGTGGGTAGTCTCTATGTGTGTTTCGTTTGTGTTCGTGTGTCATCTCTGTGTGTGTGACTTCTCTATGTGTGTTTATAGTCTATGTATGTGTGTTGTCTATGTGTGTGTGTCGTCTCTGTGCGTGTGTCTTCTCTCTGTGTGTTTTTGTCGTCTCTGTGTGTTTGTCGTCTCTGTGCGTGTGTCGTCGCTATGTGTGTGTTGTCTCTGTGTGTGTGTTGTCTCTGTGTGTGTATCGTCTCTGTGCATGTGTCGTCTCTGTGTGTTTCGTCTGTGCTCGTGTGTCATCTCTGTGTATGTATCGTCTTTGTGTGTTTGTGTAGTCTCTGCGCGTGTGTCTTCTCTGTCTGTGTTGTTGTCTCTGTGTATGTGTCGTCTCTGTGTGTTTGTTGTTTCTGTGTGTGTTTCGTCTCTGTGTGTGTGTCGTCTCTGTGTCTGTGTTGTCTCTATGTGTGTGTCGTCTCTGTGTGTGTGTGTCGTTTCTGTGTGTTTGTCCTCTCTGTGTGTGAGTCGTCTCTTTGTGTCTGTCGTCTCTGTGTGTTTGTCCTCTCTGTGTGTGAGTCGGCTCTGTGTGTGTGTCGACTCTGTGCGTGTGTCGTCTCTTTGTGCGTTCCGTATCTGTGTGTGTGTCGTCTCTTTGTGTGTGTTGTCTCTGTGTGTTTGTCGTCTCTGTGTGTGTGTGTCGTCTCTCTATGTGTGTCATCTCTGTGTGTTTGTCGTCTCTGTGCGTGTGTCGTTTCTATGTGTAAGTATTCACTTTGAGTGTGTCCTCTCTGTGTGTGTGTTTTCTCTGTATGTGTGTTCTCTGTGTTTGTGTTGTCTCTGTGTGGGTGTCGTCTCTGTGTATGTGTTGTCTCTATGCGTGTGTCGTCTCTATGTGTGTTTCGTATCTATGTGCGTGTTTCGTCTCTTTGTGTGTGTCGTCTCTATGTGTGTTTGTCATTTCTGTGTGTGTGTCTCGTCTCTCTGTGCGTGTGTCGTCTCTCTGGGTGTTTCGTGTCTGTGTGTGTGTGTGTGTGTCGTGTCTGTGTGTGTGTCGTCTCTGTGCGTGTGTCATCTCTCTGTGTGTTTGTCTTCTCTGTGTGTGTGTCGTCTCTGTGCTTGTGTCGTCTCTTTGTGTGTGTCGTCTCTGTGTGTGTGTCGTCTCTGTGTGTGTGTATCGTCTCTGTGCTTGTATAGTCTCTATGTGTTTCGTCTGTGCTTGTGTGTCATCTCTGTGTATGTGTCGTCTCTGTGTGTGTCTGTCGTCTCTGCGCGTGTGTTGTCTCTGTGTGTGTGTATCGTCTCTGTGCGTGTGTCTTCTCTCTTTGTGTGTGTGTCGTCTCTGTGTGATTGTCGTCTCTGTGCGTGTGTCGTCACTATGTGTGTGTCGTCTCTGTGTGTGTGTTGTCTCTGTGTGTGTGTGTATCGTCTCTGTGCGTGTGTCGTCTCTATGTGTGTGTAGTCTCTGTGTGTGTGTTGTCTCTGTGTGTGTATCGTCCCTGTGCATGTGTCGTCTCTATGTGTGTTTCGTGTGTGCGTGTGTGTGATATCTGTGTGTATGTCGTCTCTCTTTGTGTGTGTGTGTCGTCTTTGTGCGTGTGTCTTCTCTCTGTTTGTTGTCGTCTCTGTGTGTGTGTCGCCGCTGTGTATGTGTCGTCTCTGTGTGTGTTTCGTATCTGTGTGTGTGTCGTCTCTGTGTCTGTGTAGTCTCTATGTGTGTGTCGTCTCTGTATGTGTGTGTCGTTTCTGTGTGTTTGTCCTCTCTGTGTGTGAGTCGTCTCTTTGTGTCTTTCGTCTCTGTGTGTTTGTCCTCTCTGTGTGTGTGTCGGCTCTGTGTGTGTGTCGACTCTGTGCGTGTGTCGTCTCTTTGTGTGTTTCGTATCTGTGTGTGTGTCGTCTCTGTGGGTGTGTTGTCTCTGTATGTGTGTCGTCTCTCTGTGTGTGTGTCGTCTCTCTATGTGTGTCGTCTCTGCGTGTTTGTCGTCTCTGTGTGTGTGTCATCTCTGTGTGTATGTATGTCACTTTGAGTGTGTCCTCTCTGTGTGTGTGTTTTCTCTGTATGTGTGTCGTCTCTGTGTTTGTGT